>NW_004443961.1:8021974-8039347 GCF_000243295.1 Trichechus manatus latirostris
ATAAGCCATTGAAAATCATATGGAACATAGTTCTACTCTGACACACATGAGGTCACCATGAATCAGAACAGACTCCACAGCAACTGGTACATTTATGGGAAATAAACGCCAAACTTACTTTTGCATATTTTACAAAAACATATAATCAAGTAGATATACTGCTAGGCCCTCCCAGGGCTCTGGAAGGGGTCGTGCAAGTGAGGGCCTGGACAGTGAGCCTTCCTGAATCACAGGGAAATCTGTCTCTCTCTTAACCTCAAACTAGATCCCCTCCTCTCCACCAGGCCTGGACAGATTTGTTAGCACCACAGTACAGCAACATCTTGGTGGGGGAGGCACTGTGATCACTGGATAACATTAAGAAGAAAGGTCCCTGAGCCTGATACCGCTGTCAGCACGAATCTAGCCAGGCTGGGTGAAAAACACGTCATGTCAACATTTTCATCATTATGCTGTAAAGTACGTTTAATTAAAAAAAATGTTTGGTTTTAAGTTATCGGAGTCATATTTTACAACATATTGGTGAGAAATTAAGACTGGCCTCAAACCCAGCCCTACTGAGCAAAACCCTAGTCCTCGTCGGCAGCACTTAGTGTTCTCACTGGCATTTTATAGTGGGTTTATGGTAAATCATTGTGAACAATAATTTAAGCCAGAGTGAACACTTCCTCCTAGATGATGATTTATCTGTTTGCAAACTGAGATGAGGGAATACCATTTTCTGTTGAGCCACTGAGTGCTAACTTTATTAATGCACCTTTGCAACAAAGATTAATAGGACCCACAATAAGTCAGCTGTGGCACTTGATGTTAGTCTACAACAGGCTTGGCAATACCTAGAAGTTCAGATCTATCATCATAAGACATGCATAAAACCTTAGTGTAAATAAAAGGCTCTTTAGGGCACTGTGTTAGGCCTTATAAAGTAACATAGCCAAGAAGGTTCTTATTTTAGAGTGCATGCTAATGGCTTTTTCTCCAGGGTAAAACACCTAAACTCCCATTCTTTAATAAATAAATACTTTATTATGAAAACCAGTTTTGCTTAATGAAGTCTTTGGAGGGAGATGTTTTAAGATATTTTACTACTACATTTTAAAATCACTTCATATTTAGCTATGCTTTCTCATTTCTACCCAGAGTAAAAAGGAGTCATAAAAAATGGTAAGTAAAGTAATAAAAACTCCTTTTTACTATTCGTTGGGAAAGAAACAAATGGGGGTATTACTTTGAAAGTAATTACTTAAGATTTTTTATTACATCATATTTTCTCAAAACCCAAAGTAAATTCTAAAACTTTCTATGAATGAAATATAATTTTCTCCTGGAACATTTTTCCTCATCAGAGGAAAAAAAAAGTGAGTTTAATTTATCTGTCAGTTGAGGCCTCATATGTCAAACATATCTTAAATTTCAACAAACCTTACTGTCATATTGATGGAATACTCTAGGAGACAGTACTTCTTACCTCATGAACTAGCTTAGAAAGGTGTAAGCTGAATTACTGCAAAGGTACTTTTCTTCTAAAAATAGACTTCATTATCGCTAACCATAGTCTGTATGTATAGCTACCTTGTCATTTTAAACAAAATTATGATTTCTTGTCATAGTCGGAGATTATAGCTTCCTTGAAGGCCATTTAAAAACCAGTTGCCAAAGAGCAGATAATGACTCATGGGAACCCTGCGTGTGTCAGAGTACAACTGTGCTCCAGACAGTTTTCAATGACTGATTTTTCAGAATCAGATTGCTAGTCCTTTCTTCCAAAGCACCTCCGAGTGGACTCAAACCGCCAACTTTCTGGTTAGCAACTGAGTGTGATAACTGTTTGCACCACCCAGAGATTCCTTCCTTGAAGGCAGGGGGGAGTAATGTTTTTACATCTTTTTATTCCCAGTACCTCACCATAATCCCCGGCATAGAGACAGCCATTAATGTCAGATAAACAAATTCGTGAATTAATATAATTTGCTTCTCACAGAGTACATACTTATCCCAGAGGTGGCAGCAACACATTCTGATATTTCTGATCTTTTTAAAAAATAAAACATTTAATGAAGGAGTTCTGGAGGAAAAAAAAAAATTAGAAACTTCTTTGTTAAACTTGTCATTCATTCACTTAGCCAACAGATATGAACTGAAAACTGATAGCATCCCAGGCACTGTGCTCCCTGTTGCATGCAGAGTCTTGAGCAAAACAAAGCTCTGTCCTCATGGACCTTCTAGCCTAAACATAGCCCTGTTTGGGATAAAAAGAAAGCTCTTCTCAGTTTCTCTCCATGTACTTTCCAACTGCTGACAGAGGATGGTATTCACATTTCAAATAATAAGAGGAGACCATAATGGTCAAACGAGTCCCTGAGTGGGAAAAACAATTAACACGCTTGGCTGCTAACCAAAAGGCTGGTGGTTTGACTCCACCCAGAAGTGCCTCAGAAGACTTGGTGATCTACATCTGAAAAAGCCACTGAAATTTTACAGAGGAGGTGAGGCCAAGATGGCGGAGTAGTCGGATGCTTCCTGTGGTCCCTCTTACAACAAAAACCCAAAAAAACCAAGTTAATGGATTATATACGACAATCTAGGACCCCTGAATATCAAAGACAACGTTGAGGAATCGGACTGAGCAGCAGGGGGAGGGAGAGACGGTTCAGAAGCAGCAAGGAGCTTCCAGACCTGACCTGGCAAAAACCAGCACCCTGCAGGCTGGATCGGCTGGCGTGTGCCGTGAGGCAAGCAGTGGCGCTCAGGATGCATTTTCCACATCAGGAGAAACCCATCGGTGGAGAGTCTATTCAGCCCTCCAGAACCAGTGAGAGGCGGCGCTCAGTAGGCAAAAGATAAGTACATGTGTCTAACCTACTACACGGATCAAAAAACACCCACTTTGGGAACAATCTCTCTCCCATTTATCTACTTCCTCCCCACTCTGCATCATCCCAGGCCGGCTTCAGTGATTGCCACATCCCCTGGGCCAGAAGTAGGACCTGTCACACGCCCTTAGCCATTCTCCCAGCTTTGGAGACGGAACAAATTAACAAAAAGGAAAAGCTAATCCGCCAGTTCCCCTAAGCTGGAAACTCAGGGCTGGCACAGCCCCTTTGCCTAGGCACAGCCATAAGGGGTCCACAGACTTTGAACGCCTATTACCACTGCGTAAACACGTGTCGGTCAATTTCAACAGCATAGGCCTTCATTAGCTCAGTACAACAGGGTATATACCTGAAGCCTATTTTCAACTGTATCAGTTTTAAGGGGGAGCGGCAGATTCCTGACATTTGACACCTCTCAGCCCATTAAGCAGCATCCTCACCTACCCACATCAGGGTCCTGAGGACTGGTGGCTCCACTCATGCCACCAAGCCACCTGTGACAGAGTCCAAGAATAAGTGGTGCCTCCCAGTCCTTACAGCCAACAGCACTAGATGCCCAGAGTCAGGCTAGAAAACCCAACCACCTACGCACTCTAGGGAACAGGGACACGCTTTGCTCCCAGACACTCAGGGGCAGCCGTCAGCCCACTGCCTTGCTCAGCACACGACCCCCTACTACAGCCAGATACCTGTGCCTACTCCAGTCACCCTTGCCCATCTAGGACTGTAGGTGACAGCCTGTACTATCATATACTTGGTGACTGACTATCTGGACACTTGAGCTGAATACATACAAGAAAAACAAATGGACTCCTGGTCTCACATACATAGTAACAGATCTAACCACCTGGTGAAAGGACATCAGCACTTCAAAGGCGGCAATAATCTAACTAGCTGACACAAGCGGCCTATTTGGGCATATCAAAACAAAACAAAATAAGAAGCTAGGACAAGTAAGCAAACATAAAATAAATATAATAACTTACTGATGGCTTGAGACAACAGGCAATATCAAAATCACAAAAAGAGGCAGACCATGATGGCTTCAGCAAGCACCCCAAACAAAGAATCAAGACAGCAGAAAGATGGAAACAACCTAGGTACCCAACAATGGATGAATGAATAAACAAATTATGGTATATTCACACAATGGAATACTTCGCAATGATAAAGAACGATGAATCTGTGAAACATCTCATAACATGGATGAATCTGGAAGGCATTATGCTAAGTGAAATTAGTCAGTCACAAAAGGACAAATATTGTATGAGACCACTATTGTGAGAACTCAAGGAAAGGTTTAAACACAGAAGAAAACATTCTTTGATGGTTATGAGGGTGGGGAGGGAGGGAGAGAGGTATACACTAACTAGATAGTAGACAAGAATTATCTTAGGTGAAGGGAAGCACAACACACACTACAGGGAAAGTCAGCACAACTGGACTAAAGCAAAAGCTAAGATGTTTCCTGAATACATCTAAACACTTCGAGGGACAGATTAGCCGGGGTGGGAGACTGGGGACCATGCTTTCAGGGGACATCTAGGTCAACCAGCATAAGAAAGCTTATTAAGAAAATGTTCTGCATGCCACTTTGGTGAGTGACGTTTGGGGTCTTAAAAGCTAGCAAGGGGCCAGCTAAGATGCATCAATTGGTCCCAAACCACCTGGAGCAAAGGAGAATGAAGAACACCAAAGACACAAAGGAAGTATTAGCTCAAGAGACAGTAAGGGCCACATAAACCAGAGACTCCATCAGCCTGAGACCAGAAGAACTAGATGGTGCCCAGCTACCACCAATGACCGCCCTGACAGGGAACACAACAGGGAATCCCTGACAGAGCAGGAGAAAAGTAGGGTGCAGAACTCAAATTCTAGTAAAAAGACCAGATTTAATGGCCTGACTGACACTGGAGGAACCCCAGAAGACACAGCCCTGGACTTTCTGCTAACCCAGAACTAAAACCATTCCAGAAGCCAACTCTTCAGACAAAGATTAGACTGGGCATAAAATGATACTCGTGAAGAGTGTGCCTCTTAATTCAAGTAGATACATGAGACTAAATGGGCAGCTCCTGTCTGGAGGTGAGATGAGAAGGCAGAAAGGGACAGGAGCTGGGTGAATGGACACAGGAAATCCGGGGTGGGAAGGAGGAGTGTGCTGTCACATTATAGAGAGAGCAACTAGGGTCACATAACAATGCGTGCATAAATTTTTGTATGAAAAACTAACTTGAGCTGTAAACATTCACTTAAAGCACAATAAAAAAGAAAAAAGAAAATCTTCCAGAGCATGGTCCTACTTTGACACACATGGGTCACTATGAGCCAGAATGAACTTGATAGTAACTGGTCTAATACAGCGGTCAATGGCAGCTCACTCATCTGAACCCGCAGGATGGTTTAGTGCACAAGGTACCCTTATCTGGTAGCTATTAAAGTGTGTGTGCTTTCCCAGCCTTAGAAAGCTGGTTCTGCTTGTGCCATAAATTCTGCTTCACAAATAGGGCAGCACATTTCAATCAAAGTATTTTTAAATCAACTCTTGAGAACTATCATAGTAGTACTGATAGAAATAATATTGGTGATTACAATGAAAACCACAACAATTCACATTTACTGACTGCCTAGGACTCTGGTAAGAACTTGATGCGGAATCATCTCAAACCAAGGTAATAAGTCTTCTTACTATCTCCAATTGACATAAGGAAGCTGAAGGTTACAGAGGTTAAAAAACACACGCATAGCCACAGAGCAAATGGTCTGGATCTGAACTCAGCTCTGTCTGCCTGCAGAAGTTGAACCCTTAACCACGTCTTCTGTCACCTTATACACCAAAGGTTATAACATAGAAAATCTAAAAGAAAACAAATATGAAACACCTTTTCTATTAACTCTTGAAATGTTGAAATATTGTACGAGATTTCTGTCTCTTCTAAAATACATAACTGATGATGTTGTATCTTCATAAGCATTAAAAAGAATTAGATTTTGATCTATTCTGTGACCTAGGATACTCATTACCCATTGACGTCAAGTCAATTCTGACTCATGGCAACCCTACAGGACAGTGCAGAACTGTCCCATAGGGTTTCCAAGGCTGAAATCTTTCTAGAAGCAGACTGCCACATCTTTCTCCAGCACAGCAGCTGGTGGGTTTGAACCACTGACCTTCACATATAATAGGAAAGGAATTGTATTCTAAGTATGTCCTGAGTGTGACATGGGCAATGCAAGCAATTGACTACCTGGCCTAATATGTGTTGCTGTTGTTAGGTGCCATCAAGTAGGTTCCGACTCATAGTGACCCTATGTACATCAGAATGAAACACTGCTTGGTCCTGTGTCACCCTCACAATCAATGTTCCATTGCTATTCATTTGGTTTTCACTGGCCAATATTTTAGAAGTAGATCGCCAGGTCCTTCTTCCTAGTTGGTTTTAAGTCTGGAAGGTCCACTGAAACCTGTCCACCATGGGTGACCCTGCTGGTGGTATTGGAAATACTGGTGACATAGCTTCCAGCATCACAGCAACATGTAAGCCACCACAGAACAACAAACTGACAGGTGAGTGGCCTTACAGGCATCAAGAAAAGCACAAATACGTGTGCTAGCACAACATTAAGCACAAATGTAGCAGGGAAAAAAAAGGTTAAAATTATTGGTATTGCATATTAGAGATGGATGCACCAATACAGGATCTTTAGTCTTTTATAATAAGTTGATAACAAGTAACAGAGTATTAACAAGGGAGCTCAGCCATTTTTTCAGACTCTCATTATTTTCATGTCTACAGCTGTTTTTGAGTCCTTTAGACTAAGCAATGTCTTACAAACCAAGGGAACTTCTTCCCTAAGTTCCTTGACCCTTCCCATCCATCACCATAGCTCTGAAGTTCTGTAATGAACATTTATTGAATGACTATATGCCAGGGCACCTTTCAAGATGCTGGGGATTCAGCAGTGGATAAAAGAGTTGAACAGCTCAGCTTCAAACGTATGATGAAGAGAGAAAGAAGAAAATTAACACTTTTTAAAATCATCTTTTATATTCGAGGCACTGTACTACATGCTTTACATATATGCCATCTATTTCTCAAAACCACCCATCAAAAAGCACCAGGGATTATCGCCCATTCTAAAGATGAGAAATTGGAAGTTTTAACATAAGTGAGGTGTCTAAGCGTCCCTGGGTGATACAAGTGGTTTGCGCTCAACTGCTAACTGGAAGGTTGGCAGTTCAAATCCTCCCAGAAGCAATCTGCTTCTATTGAGATTACAGCCAAGAAAACCCTATGGAGCTCAGTTCTACTCTGTAGCACATAGGATCGTCATGAGTCAGCATTAACTCAACTGCAACAGATTTGCTTTTGGCTTAATGTGTCTAAATCCATGCAGACAGGAAGTGGTGGACGGCTGATACGAACCCACGTCTAGCTGCAAAGATCATTCTCTTTCCATTGCAGTTTACTCGATTTCACTCTCTCTAGGTAGTTCCTTTTCCATCTACCCTGATATTACAGTTCTCAATCACGCTGTCCATCTTACAACGGTTACTGAAATAATGATCACTTTCGCCTGTCATGTGCAAAGTGAGATTAATTCTGCCAGAATGGTTTCTTAGCGCATTAAATGTATCTACATAAACATCTATATATCCCTTATACCTATATACACTCATTCTACCAATATTTGTGGGGTGACCAGTAACTGTCAGGAACATTTCTAGGTCAGAGAAAATGCAATGAGCTTACACACGAATGGGGAAGACACACAGTTTGCATAATAAAAATTTCAAAAACTAAACAGGACAATTCCACGTAGTGCAAAGTACTAGGAAACAAATCAAAGAGGGCCTACATTCGAACTGTTCCCCTCTGGTTAGCGGCCTGACCTCTTAACCACTGTGCCACCAGGGCTCCACTACTCCTAATAAATCATCTGCAAAATAAACGTATGCAGACAGAACTTCCAAGAAGAGTTTTTGGTTTAACAATATATTACATACGTATTGAAAAGTAATAACTAAATTTATTAAAAGCCATCCAATTTTTATGAGCTAATACCTCCTAATATACTTAATTTTCTAGTTGTCTGATAAAGGATAAATCTGTGGTTTCCCACAGAATTAAGCAAATACGCAAACAAACAAAAAGAACTATGTATTCCAATACTCAGAAGGGTAGAGAACATGGGAAAACTTTTAATATCAATTTGTGGGGCTCACTCATGACGTGCAACGTCTCTCTTTTAAATAGTTCTTTTCCTATAAAACTGTAAAAAAATGTAGGATATCCTCTGCAAAAGCCCAGACTTTAATCAAATTTTTAACCTGAACACACACATCATCAGGCATGTGAGAAAATATTGAATAGGACCACACTTGTGGTCAAAAGGGAGCCCTGGTGGCAAAGTAATTAAGCACTCGTCTGCTAACCAAAAGGTTGGTGGTTCGAACCCACCGGTGGCTCCATGGGAGAAAGACCTGGTGATCTGCTTCCATAAAGATTAAAGCCTTGGAAACTCTAAGGCAGTTCTATATTGTCCTATAGGGTCACTATGAGTCGGAATCAACTCAAAATTTGTGAGGAAAAAATCTACTGTGTTAAAGGATGAAAATTCCATTTAATGAAATGTAAAGCTTAAAAATCAAGGGTAAAGTTTAACAACACAAAAAAGGGGGTAAAGAAAGTATTGAGATGTAAATTAAAAACACAAGCTCATTTGGAAAGATCAAAGATAACATAGTCCTGAGATTGTACTGCCATCTGTAATAAAATATATTAAGTACACTAGCATGTATGCCATCATACTTACGTTTAATGTAGCATTAATTCATAAGTCACTGTTGTTTTTTATTTTTTTAATAAGATAAAATAAGTTACTTGCTCTTCTAAGGCGATATGTAATTAGGATTTTGAAAATTAAACCCTAGATGAGGCATTTAGTATATCCACATCCCAAATCCCAATAAATTATGCATATACAACTTTCAAAACTACATCATAATTAGTAGCTTAAAATAAAACTCATGTTGAGAAACAGGAAATTTAATTTTTAAAAAATCCAATGAAAGTCAACCAAATACCCAGATTTAAAGTATAAACATCAATTATATATAAATGACTATGAATTGTTTGGTTTATTACTTTAAACAAAGTATTTTAATACACTTCATTTGCAAATTTCAACTTAAACACAGATGGTCTATGTTAATTTAGTCACATGATTTTTGGCTTGTGTAGCTGCATCTTCTTAGCCGACAAACTAAGCCTCCACCTTATTTTCTTCTACTAGTACTCTTGTTCTTCTCCCTACTCTGAGCACTTCTCACACTAGCTCTGCCTGATAAAATCCTACACATTCTTCAAGACTCAACTCAGGTCTCCTCTCGTCTATGATGCTTCATCTAGATAGACCTTTTCCACACTTTGCACACCACGCACTTAAGCTTTGTTGTTCTCATGTCATGGTTACTTGTGGACTTGGCAACTGGAAGAACGTCATGTTTCAAGGACTATGTCCTACATATCCAAAGTCAATGTCAAACTGGCTAAAACACATTGCCACAACATTACCCAGCAGAGATCACTTTTAACTAGTTAAAACCCGGAGGAACTTGGTTTAACTTAGCTGTATGGCCAAGATCAAATCATTTCAAATGCTCTGGACCTTGGTTGCCTCCCTCACAAATAACGAGATTAGTCTAGGTCATCCCCAAATTGTCTTCCAGATCTATGATTTCCATGGTTCCATGAAGAAGTCAATCAACAGTAAACACTCACATGACTCTATATTCATCACACAATATTAAAAATAATATTTGAATGTGACGCTCCCCCCAAAAAAGTGTTATTATTTAAATGGAATGAGGCACAAGTGCACTCATTCTCTCTGAGCACTTCTAACACATAATCCCAATGCAGAAAAATAAGAAGAGATAACAGTTCAAAAGGCGGCAACATGTATCACCGACATAATGATCCTCAGAAGACGAATCACAGGAAACGTGAATAGCCTCAGCTCGCACATCCACTTTCCCCCACGTTATCAGTTTTAATGTGTCTCCTTAATAGTGTCTGCCATGGAACTGTCCACGTCGGTTCATGCTTTTGGGAACACTGATTCCTAAAGAATCGATATTTTTTAGTGCCGAAAATTATACTACTGGAAAGTCAGAAGTCTCTGTTTCCATAAATGGCTCTGCTCACTGCCACCTCTTTCTAGCATGGGAACAGAGAACACAGGCTTTATCGTGTTGCTATCAATTCATTCCAAGCACTCAACTATTTCATAAGCCATTTCAAGTTGTCTTCACTCAGTCCCATAATTGCCGGCAAGTTTGTTATGTGCTGGCCACTCTTCCTTCTGTTTCAGGCTTTCATAAAAATTCTTTTGTGTGACAGTCAAGCAGCTGTGCTTTGTTCTTTAATGTTCCTCGCCTAGGTCCCCAGCCGAGACCACTTTATAACATAAACGCCAAAGTACCATTTTCACAGCAGGGACAACTGTGTTCATCTTCAAAAAGAGGCATTAATAAAATGAGACTGTAATGAACATGCTAATTCTGATCACAGAGTACTGTGCAATGGCAGACAGACTTGACTGCCTTCTCCCTCAAAGACTGTAAAAGGTTTTCTTTTTTTAAACAACAGCGATAATGGCTTACATTTTTTGAAACAGACATATTATGCAAACATCCCTCTCTATTTCCCAATGAAGTACCTTCTCTGTCTCATCCAACTGCTCACTGTGTGCTTTACTATCTCAGTAACAGCCACCTTCAGGGAGCATATTTTTTCCATCTTGCATGAACTGACTTCCTGAAATAGGAATGTCACAGAATCATAGAAAGCTAGAGAGAAGTGTGCTGAGTGAGCACTGATCCAATGCCTTCATTGTGCACGTGAGGCAAAAAAAAGGAAGGAGGGAAGGAGGAGGGAAAGAGGGAGGGAGGGAGAAAGGAAGGGGAGGGAGGGAGGGAGGGAGGAAGGAAGGAAAGAAGACAACAATATTGCTCAAGATGTCACAGCTAAGTGATAACTCTAAGTCAGAGTTAAAATTCATTACCCGACACCTAGACTTGGGTACTTTGTGCATTTTCTTATGTCTTAGAAGTTATCAATCACAAAATACAATATATTTACATGCAGACACTTAGAAATTGATCAATCATAAAATACAATACATTTATATGTAGATACTCACGTATATTTATTTAATGAGATGTTTACTAAAGTAGCCAGCTAAAATGTCTCATATACGGTCAGCTAACTTATTTAGATAGTAATTATACTTTCAATATGTTGCACACAAAAGCTAGTTTCCTATCAGTAAATAAGAGCAATAATGTTACATACTGTTCCGCATGGTAGGTACTGGTGGTGATGGTGGCGATTTGGGGAACAAAGCTGTTTGGGAATGGGCAAGTCTCTGAAAATAACTTTAAAAAATGACATAATACACGCTGTTTCAGTGACATAAAATGTGTATTTTCTGATTACTAGCCTTAGTTTCAAGAAACATGACATTTAGAGAATTGGAAACAAAGTTGATTAAAACTTTCTGGAACTTTCTCTTAGAAAACAGAGTTACGTGAGCAAGAGGAGGGATTCCCGATGTCTCTCTTCTTGCCCAAAAGAGGCAGGTCCTCCTCAACAATTAATAGAAAGAAAAGTCTATGGATAGTGATATTTCATTTTCCCTGCCCAGTGGCTGATAATATGTATATAAGAGAAAATTTCCACTCCAGTTATCATCACGTGTATTTACATGACGGGTTTTCCTGTTGATGCCTTTGGTCAGGAAGAAATTGGGGCCAGTGAACCAAAGGTTCAGATAGAACCAATGTCACATGGATGATAATTCCTCTTCTTAAAACATCTTCTCTGGTCCTATGCCTGCCCCTCGCTGAAAGCCTAATATCTAATCCATATTCCTTCACAGCACTGCCCCATTAGGTAAGGCTCAGCCCTTAATAACCTCTCGGTGAGATCTGAGGTCTGCACTTAAAGTTCTACTTAGAAGGAAAAACATGCTCATGGCCGATATGCTCGCCTCCTAAAGTATTTGCTTGTGTTTCCATACTGGGGCACCAAAATAACCAAAAAATAAGCTAGACTGTAAGCACCAGGTTTGACTCCTCTTTCTCCCACTTCTTCTCCCATCAACCGCATTCTACTGTGTATCAATTGTAATGGGCCAAATATGTCATTCCAGGGCACGCTCAGCCCAAGCTTGCTGTTATCCTTCCTTAGGAAAACAGTCTTTGACAGCCAGGGTAATCTGAAACCAGCTACTGAGGGAAAGTTTTCCCTGAAATACTCCCTTCAGTGCACATGGGTGGTCGAAGTATTATTTCAATGTCTTCTGCATTAGCCACACAAGGCAGATGTTTGAATTTCCAATTAATTGGGCTCTGCAGTAGCCTGTGTGAAAGGAATTACTGATCTCAATCCAGTCCACTTAGACAAAGCCCATCATGACAGTTGGCACATTTTTTGGCACTGTCAGCCGAGTAGGAAAAAAGCAAATGACCCATGTGGACAGAATAAGCACCAGCTGAGGGCCACCAGACAGAGAGCACAAAGTGGTCTTCATCCATGGCAGAACAGGATTGCTGAGACTGCCAACAAGCTCTGTAAAAGAAAGTGAACTTAAAATGGACACAAAGGTCATCAACGGGGGCAAGAAGCCCATTACATTTATTTAACTGTTCAGGATGGTCATATTCCACAACGGTCAGTTTACCACTAGGATATTTTTAAAAGACTATTATTAATAGAATTTATTACTAGTTAGTTGGAAATTTCAAACAAAGAGGTAACGCTAGGAAACTTAATTCCCAACCCCATTTATTTTATGCTACGAGGATATATGAAAGTATTCTATTTTTTTTTTTAATATCGTATTTTAAGGCTCTGTTTAGACTACTTTTCCACGATCCAAAATATCTTTGAGGTTTTTCTCATGAAATATTTCCAAAACTTCTAAATATACTCTTAGAGAAAAAAGAAAAAAAAAAACCCAAGAATAGGAAAGGTTTATATCTAGAATCATAAATGTATTTACATGTGACAAATATTCACTTAGAAAGTCAAGGTCACTACTAAAATGTTCTGATGCATTTGTTGCATGTGTGGGCTAGGTGGATAAAGAGGGCTGAGAGGGTGGGTAAGCAGCAAAACTTAAATCTACGTGAATATCAAAGTTACGATTTCCTTTGGCATGTTGTTAATGTCCTCATCAAACGCTTGATTACATCAAACCAGATAACTAATTATTTCCTTTTAAGTGATGCAAGATATTTAGAAGGCAAAAGAAAAAAAAAGTTCTGATAAACATTGTTCATTGCACTGTAGTAGTACACTTACTACATTAATAACGTAAGTTATAAATCAGGTAAATAAACGGACATTAAAATGTAAAAATGATGTCCACAAATGAGTCTGATTTTGCTTTAGATATGCATGCTTGTAATAGCCCTTGTGGCGCAGTGGTTAAGCACTTGGCTGCTAACCAAAAGGTTGGCCACTTGAACTTACCAGCCAATTTGCAGGAGAAAGACATGGCAGTCACTTCCGTAAAGATTAAAGACTTGGAAACACTATGGGGCAGTTCTACTCTGTCTACTGGGTTACTATGAGTCAGAATTGACTCGAATGCAGTGGGTTTTTTTTTTTTTTTTTTTTTTTTTTGTAATCTGACTATAATGTTTGGACCTTTTATTTAAAATTATGTGGACAAATATATTTTATTGGATATTTTGTAGTTTATTTCTTCAAATTCCACATCTACCAAGTAAATCTGGCCTATATGCGTACTCTTTGTAGCACATATTATAGCACGTATGAACATAGTCTCTAGGATCCCTTCCAGTTCTAAAGCTTGACTTTTAACTTCCATCTGCTCACTCGTTCTCTCACTCTCTCTTGCTATTTTTTCCCTAATGCCTAATGTCTGACATTCTTTTCTAAAATCTGACTTCCAACTCTTGATTCCTCTTTTTTTCCCTTATGTCTTCTTCCTGCTTGTTAGACTTTATCCCTTCCTCTTTTATTAATAGCTGAAACACATTTATAAATAAAACTCACTCACATGGTTCTATTATCGCTAGATCACAGGCTATGGTTTCTTCCTTCATTGCTTGGGCTAATTCTCCCTTGTGGGTTGGAACTAGCTTAAATGTGTGTCTATGAGTCCATCTTGGGTATAGATGACCTTCTCTGGGGCCCTATGCTCTGGAATGTGGTGATATCTCTATGAGGTGAATGGTTTCATGGCTTCCGTTCCACCTTCTACATGATTCATGGTTTCTTACCAGCTTTTATGGTAGCTTTAGGTTCTGAGCTACTACATCACAAGAAGTGCTAGAATGTCATCTGTATGCAGACAGCTGCATACAGCTGACAGCTGTATGCAGCTCTTCTTTCTTCCACCATCTTTTACATATGCTTGTGCCCTGCTACAGCATTAAAACTCTAGTCCTAAAGTATATATAGTCCATTTGATTACTCTCTTGGACTCCTAGGATATTTTGTAGTTTATTTTTGCCAATCTCAGATCCACCAGGTAAATCTGGCCTACCTGACTAGGAACTATGCACCTGTAAGAAGTAGGTTATTGACAAGATCAGGAAAGTGTACTTTTCTTGGAAGGACCAAGCTGTGGTGCCAAACAGATTGGAAAGAAAAATGTTTCTGATTTCATATAAGATACATATTTAATAAATTCCTGACGAGGGGAAATAAACAGAAATGTGGGGAAAATGTTTCTAACCTGTATATGTTCAGCTGTGATTGTTACAATTTGATCCCTTCTTTCCAGTTTCCTTCAACTTAAGAAACCCTACTCTCCTTAATGCTAGCTTTAAACAAAATGAAGCTCAAAGAAGCAAGGCAAAACAAACAAAACGTGTGCAAGGGACAAACACATAAAGGTACAGAAGTGTTAGCTTGGAAATATCATAGGCTAGGCTAGCCAAACCAGGCCATGATCTTATCTCTACACGCAAGACTGAATTAGAGATACACAGCTGAGTACTAGCACTATCCTCCAGCACTGTCATCCTAAAGGAAGGCAGAAGGTGGACACACTACGCTGAAGATTCGACAAGGCAGCCCATGTTTTGGTCAAATTGAAGATGCAACACACCTGGAGATAAAGAAGGAAACCATGTTCTCATGTGCATCCACAGATGTTGGCTCAAGAAAGAGAAAGGAATGAAATGGAAACTTTTTTTTTTTGACTTAAAGAAGAAAGGTGCCTTTCTGGTTCTTGGTTCTGACCAACTGCTCAGGAGGAACTCATTTTTACTTCACGTCGTTCCTTCATTTTGCAAATGTCAATACACATTTAGTAATTTGTTAAAACATAGCTGCTGAATTAGGTATGAAAATCCAAGCATGAGTCACGCTAACATGCAAAGCTAGCCTACCCTGTTTTCTCTCTTAAGATCTCTACCCAAAGTCAAAATGGTATCTGGAATATGAAATTAGTATTTCTTTGGGCTTCTCTTTTCTTCGATTAGCATTTCTTCAAGACCCATCATGAGAGGAGGTGCCCCCTGCCTACTAAAAAGTTTGACCATTATAAATATTTCATTTTCCCTTTATGTTCCATGCCCACACTAGCCCTTTGCATGGTTTCACAAAAGAACACCTGAGATACAGCATTTCAACAACGACACAGGCAACACCTTGTCCTGGTGCACTTACCACGTAAAACTGTGAGTCTGGTGGATACACTTATTTCTCCCACATTATTCGAGGCCACGCATTCATAAATTGCCTCATCCCGAGGAGTCCGTAAGGGTTGTATTCTGAGAACTGATCCCGATCCATCATCAAACTCTATTACCTATTAGAGGAAACAATAGCTGTCACAGATGTTGTTACAATTGTCTACCTCTCAGCTAAACCTCTTAACACAGTGGTGGGCCAATCATTCAGGTTGGGATAAATTCAGCAGAATTTTGAGACTAAATTATGCAACAATGGTGAAACAGAATATGTGGCCTAATTTAATGACTCTTATCCTGAACAAAGGAAAAGACATGAAGCTACATACATAAAAATGTAGATTTCTGGTCTCTGTTTACAACCACCCAGGGTTAGTCATGAAAATATTCTTGGTGTATCTAGGGCAATTTTAGTCCGTTAATTTTGCAGGAGACTCTGCAATGATGGGTAAACTCTTCAGATTACTCTGTCTCTGACAGCACATGTGCACATATGGACTCATTCAATAATTGTACGGTAGGGCGAAGTAAGTAACGCAGGCCACCACAGATAGTTGGTGTGGCTTGAAGTGTCTCATCCTGAACAGTACAGACAAGCGAGCCATGAAGAGCAACTGCATAAATCTAGCACTCAGGCAGCCAATGGGATGGCTTTCACAACCCAAGAGCTGATGGCCTGCATTCATTCTGCCGTAAATCATGCCGGGACTGGTTCTAGCTTAGCTGTTTCTGCATTTTGAGGACATTCTTGCTATAAAATGGAAGCTTGCTTCACCAGGCAGAAAGTGAATGCCCTAAACAACAACCCTGATTATGCCCTCACTAGGGACTCTACTCCAAAATAGTTTAGCAACGCTGGTCATCCCAGGTACTTCTGAGTTAATCCAAGTACTACTTTTAAAACATGATGATAATGATGGTGAATATCTATACTAGATTGTAGAGTCCTGTACAATCTGTAACTAGGCTGTGCAGTTTCAGCTGCTTATGGTGATGCTGGGTTTTGTTGTGTGTGTTTTTTTTTTTTTTTTTTTTTCCTTTCCTTGTGCATAAAACTTTCATGCGCCTAACTTGTGAATAAATTGAGAATGCCTTATAAATACAGTTACAGGGTGCTCAATGCCAGATTTGGTGTTTGAGTGTGTATGTGTTAACATATGGAAGAAGGAGACTCAATGATTTTAAAATATGTCCACAACAATATCCAAAATTCCTCATTTCTCAAAGCATCACAATTTCTTTCCAACTCTACTAAGCACACATTTTCAAATGAATCTATGGTGCATTTTAGGGGACAGAAGTTTCACCGTTACTGGATTCTTTGTCAAATAGTCCACAATTTCAAAACAAAATTTATAAGCATCCTATTGTTTGATGTTGATTAACGTCTAAACATCTTTAGTACTAATTTGAATGTTCACTGAATTATTATTAAATGCCACTGTATGCTTACAATTCTGAGCTTTTTTCTAGATTCGGGGCTGTCCTCTTACAACAAACATAAAGTATCACACATTGCAAGTTGGTACTGAAATTTCCAATTTCAAAAGCTCTGTTTAATATCTAGTAGTGATTACGCATGAGCCCTGGTGGTGCAGTGTTTAACAGCTATGGCTGCTAACCAAAATTTCGGCAGTTCCAATCCACCAGCTGCTCCTTGGAAACTCTATGGGGCAGTTCTATTCTGACCTATAGGGTCACTATGAATCAGAATCTACTCAACAGCAACAGGTTTGATCTTCTTTTTTTTTTTTTTTTTTT
>NW_004443961.1:8039447-8076826 GCF_000243295.1 Trichechus manatus latirostris
TTATGTGGAGTCCCTGGGTGGGACACATGGTTAAGGTGCTTGGCTGCTAACCAAAAGGTTGTCGGTTCAGTTCCACCCAGAGGAATCTCAGAAGAAAGGCCTAGCAATTTACTTCCAAAAAATCAGCTACTGAAAACCCTATGGAGCACAGTTCTACTCTGACACATATGGGGTCACAAGGGTTGGAACTGACTCCACAGGAACTTTTTTGTTTTGGGTTCATTTGCTTGTTTAATTGATTATGTACCTACCAATAGGCCGGACATTGTATATGGCACTGGGAACAGAAGAGGAAGAAAAACCAGTCATATCCACTGCTCTCACGGGTCTTAGAAACCAGTGGAACCTAGGTACATATAAATATGTACATGCACTGTTACAGATACTGAAGCTTTTCTACCCAAAGGTTGATACTATTTGATGTAGGTGCTTTGTGTAAAAATAATTTTCCCTGAATGTGTTTATATGATCCTCACTAAGAATTAGGTACTGAGCACAGCTTATGTTATGGAATGTTTACTATTATAACTTAATCTTTGTTATAACATTTTTTCAAGAAGCCATGATCACTAGCAAGAATGATGTCAAGCTCCTCTTTGACAAAATAATTCAATTTCAGTTAAACCAAAAAAAGTATGCCAAAGATGACTACACACATTATTTTTTACATGATGCAGAAAACATTTCCCAAAGATTATTTAAAATATTATTTTTCCATTAAATGTTTCTACTATGCTATTTGATTCTCAAACAAGTAGCATTTTAAAATATACCATTTGTAAACTACAGCCCAGATGTTAATTTTCACCAGTGTCATTGATTAGGTTTTTATGCATTTGTGCCATTTATCGCTCTGTGAGAACTTGTGAAAAATGAGTGAAATCAGACAGTTGTGAATGTTGTAGTCATTGTGTTTCCTGTAACTAATCTATTGCCGTCAAGTCAATTCTGACTCATAGGGACCCTATAGGCCAGAGTAGAACTGCCCCATAGGGTTTCCAAGGAGTGGCTGGTAGATTTCAACTGCTGACCTTTCGGTTAGCAGCTGAGCTCGTAACCACTGCATCTAATTGCCAAATTATGAATTAGGCCATGAAGTAGATTAGTCACTCAGGTGAGAGGAGGTGAGTTTTATAATCTGGAGCAGTTTGGGGGTCTTGATACGCTAAGAATCATGCTATCCTCTTCATGTCTTAAATTATAGGTTTGTTATTGCGGACTTCTTCCAAGCCTTCTCTATGTACATTACTACCTATTTTTATTCTCTGGCATGATCAAATTTCTAAACCATCAGGCTCCTCACACACCCTCCAAAGAAGAATCTCTGAATTACATTTCATCATCTTCAATGCACTAAGCTTTCCTGAATAGAGAAAATCAATTTTCTTCAATAGGTTTAACTATAACAGCCTACTTGGCTGTGTTCTTTCAGTGTAACGTTCTACACGAAAACAAGGAAGCAAAGCTCATTCAAGTTCACGCTACTTGCAAAGCACAGGTGCAAGGAGTAGGGGACAACTTCATCCACTGCCCAGCTTCCATTACCCTTCCTCTCGGTAACAGGAACTTGAATTCCCTTTGGGAAAATACTGCTCCCTCATTCTAAGCCATGGGGCTGCTACCATTCCCAGGAAGAGAAACAGATTCTGAATGGCTTAAATTGATTAGCCTATACCATCCATCTGTCCACACATATTGGTTCCAGGAAGGGCATGTAACTCATTAAGAGCCAATGAGACAGGAAGCTTCTGGAAGAGACAAGCTGTCACTCACCCTGTAGGGTTTGTTGTGTAAGGATGTGACGCTACATCTTGTACCCATAAGGGGAAGCAGCCTGAGGTTGAAGCTGGCAGAGATAGATCCTAGGACCACCATTTGAGCCCTGGTACAAGTAGAGACAAAAGCCAGCCACCTAAGCCCTCAAATGTCCTTTTTGAAAAAGCCATTTTGCATTGAGTTTTCCATCACATGCAACATAAAGAATGCCCACTGATACACCGTGGTTATGTCAGAGTAAAACCAACAAGTTAAAACCACCACCAAAAGCTAGAGTAGATACAGTCTTCCCCCAGAGAAACAGAACAATGGACCTAATACCTCAAATCTCTGATTGCTGACTTTCTTTCCTTTTTTGTTCCAGACGATTTTTGGTCTTGGGTCTCCCGAAGCTTGGCAAATGAAAGAGGCAACTCCACCAGAGACCCCTGTCTGATCCACCGGAGTTCGTGTAAACCTTGGAGGTGCTGAAATAAAAGAAATAAACATCACAATGACAAGGAAAGTTGAAAAACAGACTATTATTACCCCACTTGCACTGCTTCTCCCATATTATTCAACCCCACTTCCATCCATATATACATCCATACACAAATGTACCAGAATTACGAAATTTGGAGCACGCCTTTAACTTTGGAGGCCAGTTTAAAGGGGAGGGAGGTAACTTTCTGGTCAAATTATCTGTTAGTGCTTTTATTGCTGAAATCTGTTTTAAGGCAAGAGATCCAGTAACATTCAAATAGCAACATCACACATTAATTTTTATTACCAGTATAAAAAAAAAATCCAATTTGTTCTCTGTAACAAAATGAGCTCATCAATCAAAGTGAGTAAAATTTTAGCTCTTTGCTTTGATGCTGCTATCAGGACATTGCCAGAAAGCTGCACTGCCACCGCTGAGCCATTAAAATTAGTGACATTGAAGAGAAATTCGAGAAAGTTTAAAGAGACAAGAAATACGGCCCTGAATTAGAAAGTTTGGCAAGAAACAGAAATGGGGGTGGGGGGGAGGATGCTAAAATGACTCTCTAACCCAGATATCGTGGGCTGCCTTATTTGAAACTTAACTCCACAATCTGAACAAAAGAAGTTGAATCGAGAAGCCTCAAAAGTCTTAGTAAAGAAAAGGATGTTTTCAAGAAAGATGTAGAGTAAAATTTTGTAAGGATGAAAAGCTGGAAATTAGAGGATTTTTAAATGTTCTCTATCTCCTTTAAAGGTTCCTAACATTCATCTCTTAAAAGTTACTTATTTTCTATCTAGTATTTCCAAATCTAGAAATGTATCCAACAAGAAAGATACAAAATGTAGATGAATATTTGTGAACAAGCATATTCAGCATGTCGTTTGTTCAGCAAAAATTATAGTAGTCTAAATATCAAATAATACAGAAACTGACAGTGAAATAAAATATGGCATAATGATAGATTATCCAACAAATAGTAAATGCATATTTACAAGGTTTTTATCATATGAGAAATATTTCTGATTTAATGGTAAGCCACAAAATCATATGCCATGGTTTGAATTATGTCCCCCCAAAAATGTGTGTCAATTTGGCTGGGCCATGATTCCCAGATTGTGTGGCTGGCCTCCATTTTGTGATTGTAATTTTATGTTAAAGAGGATTAGGGTGAGATTGTAACACCACCCTTACCCAGGTCACATCTCTCTCTGATCCAATGTAAAGGGAGTTTCCCTAGGGTGTGGCCTGCACCACCTTTTACCTTACAAGAGATGAAAGGAAAGGGAAGCAAGCAGAGAACTGGGGACCTCATACCATCAAGAAAGCAGTGCCAGGAGCAGAGCGTGTCCTTTGGACCAGAGGTCCCTGTGTGGAGAAGCTCCTAGTCCAGGGGAGCACTGATGAGAAGGCTGACAGAGAGAGAGCCTTCTGCTGGAGCTGACACCCTGAGTTTGGACTTTTAGCCCACTTTAACTGTGAGGAAATAAATTTCTGTTTGTGAAAGCCATCCACCTGTGGTATTTCTTTTAGAGCAGCACTAGATAACTAAGACAGAATTTGGTACCAGGAGTGGGGTGCTGCTCTAACAGATACCTAAAATGTGGAAGCGGTTTTGAAACTGTGAATGGATAGAGCAGTGGCAGCAGCAAAGGAGCGGCAGTGGCAGAGAACCAACAGCAGCAGAATCAGGAGACCAGTGCGAGACAAACCTCTCTTCGTTAAAACCATCCACCTGTGGTATTTCTGTTATAGCAGCACTAGATGACTAAGACATCATAATACAAAATTAGACATGAGGGATGTCAGATAATAAAGAAAAAATGCCCAGAAAAATTTTTTTAAAAAATTGCTAAAACAGTAGTTTGGGAAGTAGTATTTTAAATATTTTTCCTACTTTTTTACACTTTTATTATATCCTTGAGTTTTTATAATAATGTTATCACCGGCTATTTTTAAAAACTCCACAGTGTTGACATTTTACTTTTATTTTTCATTTTCTTATCCCTGTTCCCAAGTTTCTGTTCTCATTGTTTTTCAGTTATCTGACATACCTAAGCAGTTGTCATCAAGCTGACTCCGACTCATGGTAACCCCATATGTGTCAGGGTAGAACTGTGCTCCACAAAGTTTTTAATGGCTGTGACCTTTTGGAGATAGATTGCCAGGCCTTTCTTCTGAGGCACTTATGGGTGGACTTGAACCTCCAACCTTTTGATTAGTATTTGAGAGCTTAACCATTTGCTCAACTCAGAGACTCCCTACGTTATAACTACAGTTATCATTTAAGTGGAAAACAATCCTTAGACTCCAAGAAGGAAGAAAATAACAACAAAGTGCATCACTGTCTGGTCATCACCATCATGTTTCCCACGTGATGCTTCCATGGCCTGACTTCATCTTGGTCAGGGGATCAGATTCCCATCTCAGCTCTGCCATTATGTCTGTGGAATGCCATGGGGGGGAGGTGGCGGCTAACTTTCCTGCTTTTTAGCTGCAGATTTACAAGCTATGGAATAAATTATCACGGAGAGATCCTCTCCAGTTTTAGTCTTCTGTCTAGTATCTTATTTCCACAATAAGGGAAGGAGAGGGGAAGAGAGAGAGGGAGCGGCATCTTCTAACACTAGTCCTGGGGAACCAGCTTCCGCCTCATCAGCAAATTCAACTTGTTGGTGATAGTGAAAGTGGTGGGAAACACATGGGCTTGTTTTCCCCGGGAAATACTGAGGAAGCAGAAAGCGGGCTCTAACCGCCCTGCTAGATACCACATCCTGCTCCATCTCTTGGTAACAGCACAAACTAGATGATTACCAGAAGCTGCGGGAAGTACTTAAACGGATTTGAAATTGACTAACATTGACAGGAATAAGAAACATTGTATATTGATGTCACTTTTCTGGAAACACACAAACAAAAAAGATATTACAAGTGTTTAAATGTTTCATTTTGCTGTTGGGAACAAAGCAAACTGATAATTAATTACTTGTCAGCAACTAATATAGAAATTATAATTATACAGTTATAATACTTAGGGACCATTCCTGGAAAATAAAATGCATTGTATTGCCACAATATTAAGCTATGATACTACTACTTTTGGGTACCTTCCTTCTCTTGCATATAGATTAAAAATTGATAACACTCAGGGAAAATCTATTTGAACAACTCCAGCTTCCTGTTTAAGTCCTGGTTTGAAATTTCTTCCAAGAATATATGAGGGGAGTGAAGCGCTGGGGTATAAAACAAGGGTATAATACTCAAGTTCAATAAACCTAGAACACAGGACGCCTTTTTCCCTGGACTGGGTTTGTTTGTTTTTTTTTAAAGGGATAGCTTCCAGTCTCTCATCCCAAAGAATGAAGGAAATGTGGAGATGCTCAAACTTTGCAAATAGGCAACAGTACTTGGACAATTGCTTCCTATGACAGGTACATGATGTAAGAGCCTAGGGTAGAAAGGTAATCTAGAAATAATTGTGTGGGTGGGGACATTAAAGAAGTCAAATTAGTATTAAATATAGAAATCTTATTTCTAAATGGAAAGGAGAAAAGGTAAATTCCCATACACTTGGAGATGCGGTGTAACTATCGTTCCTGTATTTTCCAGATGTATTTCTTAATTATCTTCATTTTCTGTTATACCTTGAGGTTCTCATGATACTATCCACCACGACCACTAGACGTTACTGTAAGAATCTTATTTCTGATGGGAAAGTCAAGTAATGTATTTAATCCATTGACATATAGAGAATTTCTAAAAACAACCAATTAGATCCGGTTCCAGGACCTTAGACCCTGTCTTCCTAAAATCTACTACTCACCACACTAGTGACTCAGTATTCTTCAAAAAGCATCCTTCAAAGGGTCTTTAATTTTATTCTTTAAAAGCAAGAAATGGAACTGATCACACTACATTAAAATGAAAGGCATTTCAGGGGCTCATACCCAAACTGGTTTTGTTTGTTTTTGTTTTTCATATGAAGGACTTCATATTTGTTTTGCCTTCCCAGATTAAAATAAATCAATAAATAAATCAAGGCTTTCTTACATGATCTGACGTCCATTTCTCTAAACTTGCCCACAAAATCCAAACCACAGAAACAGAGAATGTCATCGTTCTAGGACACAAGGTAAGATTCTAGATAACAAAGGAAAATCCTTTCAGTAAGCATGTCTGTGACATAAATAATCTCTCAGACCTGATGCTGTCAATGCCAGTTAACCAGGCAAGGGAAAGATATGAGATAGAAGACTAAACTTAGTAACTCCAACAATGCTTAAGGCAAGAAAATGCAACGTAAATGTGTATTCTCAGAGGGGGGCAACTATATACATCACCACTTCCCCTTCTCTATATCTCAACTTAACAAAGGAACAAAATGAATCTCCTGCCTTATTCTGCCATGGATACTGCCCAAATTTAAGTCTGTTCTGAAGATAGGGAGAAAGGGAAGAGAATCCAAGTAAGACAAAAAACATAGACTTCTACTAAAGAAGCACACGATAAAGCCTCAGTTCTGAAAAATGAAAACCCCTATTTTTATACCATGACTTACAATCAACAATATCATTCTTGGTGTACAGAAAAACAAAATAGTAAGGGCATAAAGATGGGGAGAAAGGTATTAGAACTTTCCAGTTGCCACTATTTAGGCACACTTCCATATCACTGCAGTTAACTGCCATCGTGATCCCCCTGCACCTGTCAACCCTGTGCTTTGCAAAATCCATTTCTGCTCAAGCTAGTTTCGACAAGTGAAGAGTATGATCCTATATTAAACTAATGCTGGGCACTGCAGAGGTCAAATTACTGTGAGACCCAGAAAGTCTATTTTCCAAATGGAAAGTAGAGAAGATAAACACGTACATGAGTCAGCCCAGAGGCATGGCTGATATTCTAGACCATGTCAGTCATGCTGCCTGGCTGTTTTCAAGGACTGTGCATTCTCAGGATGCATTCACAGAGCAGACAGTAGCTCCAGGAATCGAGTGGATTTTTATTTCCGACCCAGCTCAAGAGGAGACATAGGCTGCTGAATGATTCTTAATTCTAAAACGTTAGATTACTTCTTAAAATGTAACCAATACATAGGAGCTTTGCACATAACGGTTGTAATATTCTGTTGCCACATCACATTCCACATTGCTAAACTGTCAGAAGACAGGACGACAGGCTCCATCCACGCTTATGGCTATTAAACTTAGGAGAGAAAACCAACCAAGACCACCGCAAGTTGCCTTTGACTGTCCTTAGCAAACTGCTCTGTTGAGGACAAAACCCTCTCTTTGGTACCTGCATTAAGCAGAGCTAGACATTACTGGGAAGAACCACTGAAGTCTACTAGTTACGTCCATGGAAGAAAGGAATTTATGAGAAATTCTTAATGATTAAGAAGACAACTCAGGTTTGCAGTAACACGGCTGGCTGAGAGTCACTAACACAGATTCAGAGAAAGGACCACAGGCCACAAAAGTGAAGAGAAGACATGAGAGTACTGTTTGTCTGACTGAATTATAATGAATAAGATGGTTTTGCAGACATCAAGGAAATATGTTGCATGGGGAACAAATCTAACAGCATATAACTAATTGGCTTTGTTTTCTTTCAGCTGATTAAAATTTCCTTAAACAGAGTGCTTTGTTTTTTTAAGGAATATTTGTCGTAATAATGTACTTAAAACCTTGAAAGGGAAAGGTTAATAATGCTACTAAATGATACTAAGGGAGAGAAGGAGGGGATTTCAATAAGAATATGCTGGCAGCCTTGTGTTTAAGAATGCACTTCCTCCCCAAATTTGCCGTCTTTACTTTGGCTTATACTTTTTTTTTTCATTTTGCTTAAAAGGCACCTGTAGAACGTATGAGATGTTAGTGAAGCCCCTGTATGCTCTTTCTTCCTCTGGAAGTGCCATGTGAGGGCTCAGAAGGGAAGTTTGGGAACCAGATGAGGTGGGAAAGCAGAACACGGAGTTGTTAGGGATGCTGCTAGGGGCACTGGCTGCTCCTGAAGGGAGTGGGAGAAAGAGCTACCACAAGGTGTTACATTCCCTCCCAGTTACTGTGCATCCTATGGTCACTTACCAAATACGGCAAGTGGCCAGAGTTTGTCAGGATGTTATTTTTTTGTTTTCATTCATCCGATTTTTCCTGGGGTAGGTAGTAGGGTGTTGTGAGGGCAGTGGTGGTACAGTGATAGAATTCTCGCCTTTCATGGTGGCGACCAGGGTTTGATTCCGGTCAAGGCTCCTCAAGCACAGCCACCACCCATCTGTCAGTGGAAACTTGCGTGTTGTGATGCTGAAGAGGTTTCAGCAGAGCTTCCAGGCTAAGACTAGGAAGAAAGGCCAGGCAATCTAGTTCTGAAAACCAGCCAGTGAAAACCCTACATATCACAGCAGTCTCACTGCATTGTGTATGCAGTTGACTTGAGTCAGGGACCAATTCGAAGCCAGCTAACACCAGGGGCGTAGTGGGACAGTGAGACAGCAGTACAGCTTCCTGGACACATGACAGAAGAAGGAGGTCTTGAGTTGATGCTTCTCCTGTTAAGTGTCCATTTCTTTGTGGCCCTCCTGTTCCCCAAACACCAACCTTGCAGCCTCTACCTCCTCTATGTCTCCTTATTCTTTGCTCTCACAACCAATCAACTATTACTGATTCTACCTCTAATATTTCATGCCCTCCCTTTTTCATATCTAATAATAATGGCAGCGATTCTCTATTTGAGCTGCACATTAGAATCATCTAGCAACCCTAAGACTATATCGGTGCTTGGGCGCACCCCAGACCAATTAAAAGAGAAGATTGCTAGATGAGGTGGGGCAGTGGCATTTAATTCCCAGAGGATTCCAATGCGCAGTCAGGACTGGGAATCACTGACTGATATCGGTGCTGTCCCATCCAGTCAGCCTCATTTCAGGTTTTTATTTCTATAGGGAGTATTACACATTGCTGTGGATCCTTGTTATTGCCTTTTCTTCTTGCTCTTTAAGTTATTTTGTTTTGTAAATGCATTTATGATTACAACTCATGACTACTCAAAATATAAATAAACAAACAAGCTTTAATAGCTCACGGCTGCAAATAAAACCGTAAGTCTTGTTTGGCCTTTAAGATCTTTCCAAGTGCTATGAACCTATTTACCCAACTATGTTTCCTACTATTGCCCTTAAAGAACCTAAAATTACTCACCTCAGTGCCTTGGTACACGCTGTTCCCTTGTACAAAACAGTTTCTCCCCTAGTTCTGAATTTATAGAACTTACTCATTTTTCAACCAGAATGGAAATCCCACAAAGCCCATCTGGATGTAATCCACAATCCCTTTCAACTCCCTGGTCATACTTTCTATAGCTATCTTAAGAGTTACAACAGACTATGTTTTATAATGAGGAACCCTGGTGACACAGTGGTTAAGTGCTCGGCTACTAACCGAAATGTTGGCAGTTCGATGAACATGTGTTTTCACTCTCTTCATGTTAAAACCCTGAGAGGCACATAAATGCTCTGGTCATCTCTGAAGACTCGTAACTCTTAATTGTGTCCAGCACATAGTAGGAATTCAATGCATATAATGGCTTAATAAAAGGCTCACCAAGGTGCTAGACCCTCAAATCCTTGGATATACACTTTTGATTACTGAGGATAGATAATAATATTGTAAACATGATTGCTAAGCTTCTGTTTGAATTACACTTAAACTACATTTGCTTACAGCTTGGTACGTAAGCTGGGAAGTATAAATTTTATGTAACGCATATTGACATTGCAAAACACTGACATGATACAGTGGAAAACTATGACCCCATGCCAGGCCCTATGGTGGTAAAAGGCAGTATAGCTATGTCACAGATTCATGCAACCCAGTAGAGGACTTGAGTTCAGATGAAGTATGATTCAATGCAGTGGGCCTCATTCTTTTATGAATAATATTCCACTTCACTGATAGCATGGAGTTCTCCTCTTCCCTGTCACTTTTTGTGCTTTTTATTTTTAAGTAAAATGACTTAATTGTTCTGATTGTACATGTTTATTTATATATAAATTAGAAAATAAATTTAAAAGGAGATATTTCAAAACTCTAAAGCTTGGATGAATAACCGTGATGAATAATTTTCAAGAACTTTCTATGTGTGTCCATTTAACATAAAATATTTTTTACCAAAAAAAGGAATTACATTGTTATTTTATAATCAGCATTTTACTTAAAATATATTGTAAATATATTTTACGTCAATAAATATTCAAATTTAATGTAATTTTTACATTATGAAGAGAATAAAACCAAAAACCCAAACTGGTGCCTTTGAGTCAATTCCAACCCATAATAACCCTATAGGACAGAGTAGAACCGCCCCAGAGGGTTTCTTTCCAGGGGGTGGCTGGTTGATTCGAACTGCTGACCTTCTAGCTCTTAACCACTGTACCACCAGGGCTCCATGAAGAATAATATACATGTTTATTTTACTGTTAGATATTTAGGTTGGTTCTAGTTTTTCCATATTTTAAAACATGTTTCAATGATCGTTCTCGTAATTATATATTTGCACATATACGTAATTCCTATGTGTAATCACTGCTGTATGTAAACTCTGATATGCAGAATTCATTCCTGCATGTAGAATTACTGGATCAAATGGTCTGTACCTTTTTAAGGCTTTTGATACGTATCAATATATTATGCTTTAAAAACAATGCATATATATTCATATCATCCGTATATCAGAGCATCCAATTACCCGGACCACTGCTAAAGCTGAAAAATATCACTTTATTTTTGACTCAATTTTATCCTTTTTAGCTAAACAGAAGAGCCCTGGTGGTGCAGTGGTTAAAGTGCTCAGCTGCTAACTGAAATGTCGGCAGTTCAAACCTACCAGCCGCTCCATGGGAGAAAGCTGTGGCAGCCCACCTCCATGAAGATTTACAGCCTTGGAAACCCTATGGGCAATTCTACTCTGTCCTACAGTGTCGCAAGGAGTCGGAATCAACTCTAGGGCAATGGGTTTCGTTTGAGCTTTAGCTGAACAGGCCGGATGGAAGTTGAAATGGAGGTGAGAGGAGGATCTGTTTTGAGGAAGGCACTGGGGAACCCACCCCTCAAAAAAATCCTCCCAGAGCCTGCCTTTTCCATTTCCCCTTGTGAGAAAAAACAGTGTAAGGGCATACTTAGTGGTGAATATTTAAAGCCAATGAAGAAAGTGGAAAAGGGTGGATGAAAAAAAATCTATAAAGTGAAACTATTGAAAATAACATATGCTATAGGAAATGATTTTTAATTCAAAACGGTCAAGGCATTCAAGTCCATTTTACTCCAAATTATTTTTCAAAAATTTTAGAGATTTCATATGAGTCAATTCACAGTAGTTAAATAATTTTCTATATGATAATGAAGATATCTCTCATCTCAATGACTTTCCTGAGCCCTATGTGAAGACTTCTAGATTATGTCTATCAACAAATCATTAAGTCTTATATTTGTATATCAATTATCATGTATTTATAATTACTGTGGATAAAAATCAAACCAAAACCAAACCCACTGCCATCGAGTCAATTCCAACTCCTAGCGACCCTGTAGGACAGAGCAGAACTGCCCCATAGGGTTTCCGAGGAGCAGCTGGTGGATTCGAACTGTGGACCTTTTGGTTAGCAGCTGAAGCTCTTAAACACTGTGCCATCAGGTCTCCAATGTGGATAATGGAAGCACAAATATTAAGAATGCAAAACAGTAAAAATGTTTCAACTTTGTTTTTATTCTTAATCGTTGCAATTGGGCTTTTTTTTTTTTTATAAACTGAATGGTCTCCTAGGAATATTTAGCAGAAATTGAATTCAGTTAACATTTGCTGAGAACCCTGGTCAGCCTAGAAAATACACAGCTGACTTCAATTTGGATCTCTCTGCTCTTTAAAAAAGCTTATTTTATATCTCTGCTTACTTTATAAGACCTTCCACTGAAAAAAAATTTAAGAACAGGAGACCTGCTGGCACAGCGGTTTTAAGAACAGGAGCCCTGCTGGCACAGCGGTTAAGCGTTGGAGTACTAACCGAAAGGTCGGCAGTTCGAATCCACCATCTGCTCTTTGGAAACCATGTGGGGCAGTTCTACTCTGTTCTATAGGGTCGCTATGTCAGAATCGACTTGATGGTAAGGGGTTGAGTTTTTCAAGTCATTTGTCCAGTATTATTAGAAACAGGAACATTTAACAAACACATACAAATTAGAGAGAAAACACAATATATAAATGATCTAGCATGAATCAAGAATCTGGGAGTCCTTATCTGCCGCTTTCAGGCATAACCTTGAACAAATGATATAGTTTCTCTAAGCCTCCATCTCCCCATGTATAAAATCAGGCTAATTAACAGTACCTGTCTTATAAGGCTGCTGTAAAGGGTAAATGCGATGAGATGTCAAACATTTAGCACAATGTCTGGTCTACAATGTAAAACCAGCAAACGTTGTAATTATCATTAATTAGCACAGCTGATCAACTTTCTCAGTTCTAGAATCAATAACCCTCCAACCCGACTGCTACCATAGGACTTTCCTATCATCTGCCTTCATAATCTCTGATCGTGCTTGGACTTACTACACAATCCAAAACAGTGCACTGCTCCAGATTCTGCTTCTTCACACACAAGGATACGTACATATTACAGTAGGACGCTTCACGTGCAAGGATACAACAGCAGTGGTCAGAGCAACAAAGCAACAATGCTATATTCCAAGATTTTGTGGTCATTGGCCTATTTCAAGGTATATTCATGACTGAGTCATAAACACTTGTTTTACAGCAGTGAAAGATGTATGGTTTCACCACCATAACTTGTCTATTTCAGGTACAGCTATTGGCCATTACGACCAAAACAAACAATGCCCGACATTCCACGCATCTAGGCCATAAAACGTCCATGAACTACTGACATGCTTAGTAAGATGGTCATCTGTTGTGGTGTAAGAACATCATAGTTACTGCTGGTTTAGTGACATTAATTTCTGGAAGGTGTGGGAGTGGTCTAGAATTACTCTTAGACACAATCTGTGGGACCATTCTTCCCATTCTTTATGCCAAAGTCATGCATTCATAAAGAAAACATATTTACCAGCAGCACCATTTTCCACTCCAAGCTTCCATGTTTGCTTGTTACCTATTTATACATTCAAAATTCATCAACTGTGCATCTGTTTCCTTCAACAGAATAATAAAGGGCCTTACACCGAAACCAACGAGAATCACACATCACACGCCATCTCCCAGACTCATACAGTGGACATGGGCAAACTGACGCTGAAGTTTTCATATTTCCTCTAAATGTTTATCTGCTTACAAGGATATTAAATGCAAACGCTGTATTTGACAAAAAGAGAGACAGAGGCTATATGACCCTTTAGAATCTTTTTGTAGAGTTAGTTTTCAAAGCAGATTCATTTACATCATTCCCTGCTAATTTACTCGTTAATCATAATTTATCAATCAGATGTGCTGATCATCATTAAAAGTAATCATTTAGTCTTCATTCTAACCTGCTGCTTATCATGTGCCTGCAAATTGGATCACACGGGAAAGATAACTGGCTTATTTGAAAAGAAGCATAAGACCGCAATAGAGGTGTCAAAAACCAGAAAAAATAAAAATAAAAAGACTCTTCAAAAAGGCCATCTTTCTCAATTTTATGTGACCAAACTCCAGAATATCAATCCTACTACTTCTCCTCTGGGATATTTTGCAAGTATAGACTACATGAACTATGTTTTATTATTTTTTAACAGGAACTGGAGTGATGAGCTGCAGTGGCTTCACTTTATAGACACCAGTAGCAAACCATTTGCACAAAGAGAAAATCTGCTGGTGTGACTGTATGGCTGCAAGGCTTTGAGTCACTATGAATTATTAGAACTCCCGTCCTCTACCAAGGTGAGGTGTTACCGCAACTGGCAAATGGCTTGATCATTTCCCATAAACTAGATCCATTGTCCAGGAATAAAGTGACAATTTGTCATCTATCAATTTCACACTGGTTAAGTTGGCCAGGCACTTTGGGAAGTGAAAGTAGCTAAGATATCATCCCCTAGTAGATATAACACAGAAGGTGTGTGTGTGTGTGTATGTGTGTGTATTCATGTGCACACTTTCAGTGAGGCGTGAAACAGATTAAAAACGGTGTTGACATGCAGTTAGAGAAGAAACTTAGAATTGTTATTACAAGAAAACTTTGTTTATAGATAAAATAGCATCTCGACAGATACACTGTTTTGATAATTAACAAAAGTGTTTTGTTTACAACAAAATGCCATAAAAAATGAGCTGCCTGAGTTTGGTCGCAAAGGCAACATTACTTATTGTCCAATACAGGGACTGTTAGCAGAAATATGATAGTATTTCCTAAAGAAAGTTATCATTAATAATATGTTTAAAATAAACTATATTATGACTTTTAAATGGTTTAATGATGGGACTCTTAAAATTTTGATTATTTCAAAATACTGCCTTGGCACTCAGTGTTTATTTTAAGGTCTTCTTGGCTACTACCATTTGCTAATAAGTATGGAGGTAGGTAAGAGATAAACAATGGAAAATGTAAGCTAAAACAAAACTGACTTGCCTACATGCCAGTATGGTTTTAGGATGAAATGATGATTAAAAATATATATATTTGAATAGGAAACTGAGAGGACAGCGACTTTATGTTAATGGGCGAGGAACAACCTGGAAAAGGAAGGAGGGAATGGCTGCACAACTTGAAGGCAGTAATTATTTTTTATTGTACTTTAGACGAAGGTTTACAGAACAAATAGTTTCTCATTAAACAGTACACATATTGTTTTTATGACAATGGTTAACAACCCTACGACATGTCAACACTGTCCCTTCTCAACCCTGGGTTCCCTATTACCAGCTTTCCTGTCCCCTCCTGCCTTCTAGTCCTTGTCCCTGGACTGTTGTGCCCCATTAGTCTCGTTTTGTTTTATGGAGCTGTCTAATCTTCGGCTGAACAGTGAGTCTCGGGAGTGACTTCATCACTGAGCTAAAAGGGTGTCCAGGGGCCACACTCTTGGGGTTTCTCCAGTCTCTGTCAGGCCAGTAAATCTAGTCTCGAAGACTGTAATTAATGTCACTATAAATTGTACATGTAGAAATTGTTGAATCATTGTTCTACTCTGTATATTCTCAACAACAAAAATTTAACATATGTGTACGTGTGTGTGTATATATATATATATATATATATACATATATATAAAATGTTGTTGTTGTTAGGTACCATCAAGTTGCTTCCAACTCATAGCGACCCTATGTACAACAGAAAGAACCACTGCCCGGTCCTGTGTCATCCCCACAACTGCTGCTATGCTTGGGCCCGCTGTTGCAGCCATTGTGTCAATCCATCTCATTGAGGGTCTTCCTCTTTTTTGCTAATCCTCTACATTCCCAACCATGATACCCATCTCCAGGGACTGATCCCTCCTGATAACATGTCCAAAGTATGTGAGATATAGACTCGCTATCTTTGCTTCTAACAAGCATTCCAGTTGTACTTCTTCCAAGACAGAATTGTTTGTTCTTTTGGCAGTCAATGGTATATTCAATATTCTTCGCCAACACCACGATTCAAAGGCGTCAATTTTTCTTCGGTCTTCCTTATAAACTGTCCAGCTTTCACATGCATATGAGGTGACTGAAAACGCCATGGCTTCAGTCAGGAACACCTTAGTCCTCAAGATGACATCTTTGCTTTTCGACACTTTAAAGAGGTCTCTTGCAAACGATTTGCCCAATGCAATGCATCTTTTTATTTCCTGACTGCTGCTTCCATGGGTGTTGATTGTGGATCCAAGTAAAATGAAATCCTTAACCTCAATCTTTTCTCTGTTTATCATGATGTTGCTTATTGGTCCAGCTGTGAGAATTTTTGTTTTCTTTATATTGGGGTGTAATCCATACTGAAGGCTGTGGTCTTTGATTTTCATCTGTAAGTGCTTCAAGTCCTCTTCACTTTCAGCAAGCAAGCTTTTGTCATCTGTATAATGCAGTTGTTAATGAGTCTTCCTCCAAACCTGATGCTCTGCTCTTCTTCAAGTAATCTAGCTTCTCGGATTATTTACTCAGCATACAAATGGAATAGGTATGGTGAAAGGATACAACCCTGATGCACACCTTTCCTGACTTGAAACCATGCAGTATCCCCTTGTTCTGTTCCAGCGACTGCCTTTTGATCCATGTACAGATTCCTCATAAACACAATTAAGTGTTCTGAAATTCCCATTCTTCGCAACGTTATCCATAATTTATTATGATCCACACAGTCAAATGCCTTAGTATAGTCAATAAAACACAGGTAAACGTGTTTCTGGTATTCTCTGCTTTCAGCCAGGATCCATCTGACATCAGCAATGATATCCCTGGTTCCACATCCTCTTCTAAATCTGGCTTGAATTTCTGGCAGTTCCCTGTCGATATACTACTGCAGCTGCTTTTCAATAATCTTCAGCAAAATTTTGCTTGCATGGGATATTAATGATATTGTTTGATAATTTATGCATTCAGTTGGATGACCTTTCTTGGGAATAGGCATAAATATGGATCTCCTCCATCAGCTGGCCAGGTAGCTGTCTTCCAAATTTCTTGGCACAGACGAGTGAGCACTTACAGCACTGCATCCATTTGTTAAAATATCTCAATTGGTATTCCATCAATTCCTGAAGCCTTGTTTTTCGCCAATGCCTCCAGTGCAGCTTGGACTTCTTCCTTCAGTACCATCGGTTCCTGATCATATGTTACCTCCTGAAATGGTAGAAAGTCATCCAATTCTTTTTGGTACAGTGACTCTGCATTCCTTCCATCTTCTTTTGATGCTTCCTGTGTCAGTTAGTATTTGCCCTGAAGAATCCTTCAGTATTGCTCAACTCGAGGGTTGAATTTTTCTTCAATTCTTACAGCTTGAGAAATGCTGAGCGAGTTCTTCCTTTCTGGTTTTCTAACTCCAGGTCTTTGCACATGTCTTTATAGTACTTTAGTTTGTCTTCTCAAGCTGCCCTTTGAAATCTTCTGTTCAGCTCTTTCACTTTACCATTTTTACCTTTTGCTTTAGCTACTCAACATTCAAGAGCAAGTTTCAAAGTCTCATCTGACACCCATTTAGGTCTTTTCTTTCTCTCCTGTCTTTTTAATGCTTTCTTCATGTATGATGTCCTTGATGTCATTCCACAACTCGTCTGGTCTTTGGTCATTAGTGTTCAATGCCTCAAATCTATTCTTGAGATGGTCTCTAAATTCAGGTGGGACATACACAAGGTTGTACTTTGGCTCTCCTGGACTTGTACTAATTTTCTACAGTTTCAACTTGAACTTGCATATGAGCAACTGATGGTCTGTTCCACAGTCTGCCCCTGACCTTGTTCTGAACTGATCATACTGAGCTTTACCATCATCTCTTTCCACAGATGTAGTCGATTTGATTCTTGTGTATTCCATCTGGCAAGATTCACATGTATAGTCACTGTTTATGTTGGTGAAAAAAGGTATTTGCAATGAAGAAGTCACTGGTCTTGCAAAATTCTATCATGTGATCTCCAGATCTCCAGCATCGTTTCTATTACCAAGGCCATATTTTCCAACTACCAAGCCTTCTTCTTAGTTTCCACCTTTCGCATTCCAATCACCAGTAATTATCAATGCATCCTGATAGCATGTTCGATCAATTTCACACTGCAGAAGTTGGTAAAAATCTTCAATTTCTTCATCTTTGACCTTAGTGGTTGGTGTATAAATTTGAATAATAGTCATATCAAATGGTCTTCCTTGTAGGAGTACGGATATTATCCTAATCACTGACAGCACTGCATTTCAGGATAGATCTTGAAATGTTTTTCTTTTTTGATGATGAACACAAAGCCATTCCTCTTCAAGTTGTCATTCCCAGCATAGTAGACCATATGATTGTCCAATTCATAATGACAAATACCAGTCCATTTCAGCTCACTAATGCCTACGATATCAATCTTTATGCATTCCATTTCATTTCTGACAATCCAATTTTCCTAGATTTATACTTTGTACATTCCAGGTTCCGATTATTAACGGATGTTTGCAGCTGTTTCTTCTCATTTTAGTTGTGCCACATCAGCAAATGAAGGTCCCGAAAGCTGGACTCCATCCACATCATTAAGGTCAACTTTACTTTGAGGAGGCCACCCTTCCCCAGTCATATTTTGAGTGTCTTCCAACTTAAAGGGCTCAATCTTCTGGCACTATATCAGACGATGTTCCACTGCTATTCCTAAGGTTTTCACTGGCTCATTCTTTTTAGAAGTAGACCACCAGGTCCTTCTTCCTAGTCTGTCTTAGTGTGGAAGCGGAGCTGAAACTTGTCCACCATGGGGAACCCTGCTAGTATTTGAATACCAGTGGCATAGCTTCCAGCATCACAGCAACACACAAGCCCCCACAGTACGACAGACAGACAGACTCATGGTGGATATTTACTATATATATATATAATACCAGCATTATTCACATTTAGACCAATACCTTGCTAAGGATTTTAACATCCTAAATTTATAAAGGCTTACATCATAGGTATCTAATACATTTTAAAGGAAGTACAATTATTTTGCTTATATGGCAATTGTAGATACTTTTGTCTCTTCCAGATATCATCCACTAGAGTTACTATTCTTTTAAATTCATTTCTCTGTACACCAAAAGTTCTAAGCCAAAAGTATTTGGCAATAATTCACAGGCTTCCAAATATTCTCATTCAATATTAGGTAACCATTAGCACCAATAACATTTTGTAGGATATTAAAAGTATTGGTTTTCTGGTGTCCTTCCAGTTGGGCACGTGTAGCAAGCAACAGAATGGTATTTATTTCACATATTAAATCCATCTTTGCAAAAATACAACAAAATTCATTTTTAGAGTCAAGAAAGAATCTGCATTCATGCACGCGAGGTGGATATGACTGTTCCGAAGATGTCTCCCAGAGCTTAATCTTGCTCAGCGTGAATGATTTCAGCATTCTCAAGCAGTAGCCCATCACCCACCCATTCGCAAATTCTACCCAGTGAGTTATTTGGGGTTACAAAAGATGCAAAGCCTGACAACTGGTTCTATGCTAGGGATGTAAAGTCATGTACAAGCAAGGACTGATAATAATAGCTGATCATCCAGGGCCAGGGACCAGCCCTGTCCACACAGAAAATTCGAAGTTGACGTTAATTGGAGCCTGGCGCAGAAGTAGAGGATAGGGCATAATTCTTTGCTTTGGAGATTAAAATAAGCCCTTAAAGAACTTTAATAAAATGAGCTCTGGATGGAAGCAAATGTAATGTAATAATGCAAACTTTGCTCTGTTTTTTTTTTGCTGCATCTCAGTAAAACAACTCTATCAGCATTTCCATGACAGCAGGCTACATTTAAGGAGGAGAATGTCTCATTCTCACCGTCTGTGAACTGAAACAGATACACTCCACAAATTTAGAGAAGGACTGGAGAAGGGAGGGGGAAGCCCCAACCCTTTCCTCACTGAAATCTGTTATGCTCTGGACAATCCTTTTGTTCCCATTTTCTGAAAGGCATCAGATTTATCTACACGAACATTCATTTCAATTCCACCTCTCCTGGTAAGAGACCTGGGGTAACACTTGAACCTATAGACTCAAAGTAACACTAGTGGAATACTCACTAGTGAAATATTCCAGAAAAGCTTTTCTATTGGATTAATTTTCAAATAGCAAGTCCCTAATTTGTATCCCGAGGCTGTGCAGACCTTGGTACCAGCTCATTTTGGGGCAGATTATGCATGCTTTCCTAGAGAAACACATTATCTGAGCCCCAGAAATACGGGAGGCTTTCCAAAACAGCAGAGACAGTGAGGACCTTTATTTGCCAACTAACTTTTTTTTCCCTCCCTTCTCCGATTTACAGCTCCTGGTATAAGTAAGAAAACAAAGGGCATCCCCACACAGAAATAACCTTTTTTGAAAAACCTGTAAACGAGATTTTAATTACACTTTGCCAGTGTAGATTGCACACAGAAATGAAATTAAACGTTTCTTGCTGTGGCTTTCTCTCTGTTGCAGGTCACATCATAGCAATTCAAGGTGGTGTTGTGACAATTAGGAAACTTATTTTAGAATGAAAATCAACCGATAATTACTGCCCTGGCACATGGCTATTGTTCAGAGGGTAAACAGAAGCTGTGGTGACAGCAGACGGACCCAGTGCTCTGCTAGCCTATGAGGGCATTTGCAGATACCCAAGGCCTCTTGCCAGGCTGAGGGAGGAGGCAGGCACCCTTTGCACCCAACAGGGCTGCCCTGACCATGTCACACTGGATATAATGATACTCTTAAAAGACCACCTGCTAGGTTTGACTTAGTTTTAGATGCTAAAATTACTGTTTTAAATATGAATGATTCCAACTGTACGACTCTTAATACCAGTGTGTAACTCTAAGGACTTCAGATTTTAGCCCCGTGCCATAAGTGTTTTTTTTGTGAGTGACCACAGATCACAGTGAATGGAAGAAAACTCTTTGCTTGATTTTGAGTAACAGAAGCATTTGTGAATATGTGCCTGGGCTACATATGTAAGATTCCGGGGGAACTTCGTCATCCAGAATAAAAAGAGGGACTTATGGAGTATCCTGGGATAAGCTTTCACTCAGTACCCCATGGAAATAAAGCCTTGGAATCCCAAAAGTTCAGTGATGTGCGTTAATTCTTTCCCTGAGTCATTACATATCTTACGCATAGTAACTAATTTAATGAAAGGAATTTTTGCTTTAAAGCTCTCTGAAGTGCTTTTAACAAATTTTACTCCCTGAATTTTTTGGTAATCTAGACCCAAAGCCACTTTTTGAAATGGATCTTAAAACGCCAGGAATGAAGATCACTTTACGGAGTTGCTGTTCCAGAGATGGATAAGACAAAAGAGAAATCTAAAGGGATGGGCTGCAATAAATGATTAGACATGTATCAGTTATTCCAATTCAACAAATAAATGGTCTTGGGAGCATGTTTCTTAGGCAAAATAAGCTACAGGGAAAGATACAACAGTGTTTAGAATCTGCAACACAAAGCAGCTATAATTCTTAATCCTACTCCTACCTGAGAGGCTAGACTCAATGAATAGCTTTGGGGAATATAGTCATTATTGTGTATTTATCATTTATTTTACATGTTGTTGTTGTTATTGAGAATATACACAGCAGAACCCACACCAGTTCACCAGTTCCTACATGTCCAGTTCAGTGACACTGATTACATTCTTCAAGTTGTACACCATTCTCACCCTCCTTTTCTGAATCGTTCCTCTCCCATTAACTCACTGCCCCCTAAGCTTCCTAACTACTCTTTTAAGTGGCTGTTGCCAATATTTTATTAATTGTATTTATTTTGTAGTTGTTGAATACACGTAAAACAAAGGCCAATTCAACAGTTTCTATACGTACAATTCAGTGACACTGATTACATTCTTTGAGTTGTACAACCACTCTCACCCTCTGTTTCCGAGTCGTTCTCCCTTCATTAACGTAAACTCACTATCCCCTAAAGTTCCTACCTAATCTTTTGAGTTATGTTGTCAATTTGATCCCGTACAGATGGTTCTTAAAAGAGCATAATGCTCCAGGCAGATATATTTTTAATCGGTCAATACAAAGGCTCTGCCCTCCGTTACCACTCAACCCAAGCTTAGTCTAGCAGTTGAGGTGCTCCAACCAGCCCCTTGAACTCTCTCTCCCTCTCTCCTACACTACATCTGCTACAAGGATTTCTCATCAGTCCTGCAGTATGCTTTTTCCCATACGGAATCTTTGAGCCTTGAGAAACTCACAGCCCCCAAGGGCTAGTGCCATTACAAATCCATGATCGACAGCCTCAGCAGGACCCCTTAGTCACCTGTCAATCATCTTCCCACCCTTCCCACTCTCCACAAGGCGGCCCTGCACAGAACTCTCACCTCCAAGAGATTGATGCTCTTGCCTCCTACTTCAACAGATGAAACAATGCCACCAAGCACGAATTTGACAGCAGCCACCGCCTATCTACCTGCTGTACACCAATTTCTAACTTGGTAACCATTCTTCCCTTCGGTTTCTCCTGTTCAAGACTGATTGCTTTGTCTGTGTTCTTGATTTGCCTCTCACCATCTTCAGGGCCACTGGGCTGCAACAACTGCGCCATCTCTGCGCACATTCAACATCTTCACTCTCTCCCTCTCCAAAAGCTATGTCCCCTTAGAATAGGATCTCTCAATACTGACATTTTGGGCCAAATAATTCTTTTTTGTGGGGATCTCCCCTGCAGTGTAGGAGGTTTAGCAGCATCCCCAGCCTCTACCCACTAGATGCCAGTAATGTCTTCCCCCAGTTGTGATAACCTAAAATGTCTTGAGCCTTTGCCAAAGGAGGGCAGACCTCCTCCCTCTTTGCTGAGTTAAGAAACACTGTCTTAGAACACCCCTAAAATATCTAAAATGTCTTCCCTAATCTTTGCTTCTCCCTCTGAGTTTTACCACCTATCTCACTTCTCCTCATCATCCAAGCTTCCTCAAAGAATTGTCTATACTCACCATGTCTGTTTCCTCATCCATGGTAACCTGGTATCTGCCTCCATCACCCCAGTGAACTAGGTCACTGTAAGGTCCCCAGGGGCATCCTAATTGATAAGGCCAGTGGAGACCCTTCAGTCTTTATCTTGCCTGTGACATTTGACTCCACAGACCCCTCCTTCCTTCGGATCTCCTCTTCCCCTTAGCTTCTAGACTATCTCATTGTCTTAATGGTCCCTCTCCCCTTCAGACTCTTCCCTCTTAGACTCTTTGCCAGCTAGCCTGTCATGACTTTCCAGTGGTCATGCCTCAACCCTCATTTCTTCTCATGCTTCTCACTCATTCTGAATAAACTCATCCATTCCCATCAATTTAACCATCTATGTACTGATACCCCACAAATGATCCTGGATTGTCAACTTTTACCACTGCTCTGAGCTCCAAAAAATGCCTACTTCATACCTGCCAGACATCTCTTCCCAGACGTCCCTTGAGTACCTCAATTTAAGTATGTCTCCATATCTTTCTCTTTATCCCTCCCCAGGACACTCACTTCTACACATTTTTGACCTCATTTTCCAATCTTATCTGTCATGTGAGACACACAATCAATTAGCAACCCCAGGTGATTTGATTTTACAACCTAAATATATTCAACATTCATTCTCTTTCTCCTCTCCTTCCCCAATGCCAATAACTTATGATCCAAGCTACTATCGCTCTCACTTGGATAAGTATGATGACCTTCTATCTGGTATCCTCTCTCTGTTTTTGCCCCCTACAATTTTCCTTTCCTATCTTACCTGAGAAATCTACCGAAAACACTACCTAAAACCTAACACTACCATTATCTTTCCCTCCCCTCAAAGCCTCTTCTGAGCTGTCATCCAGAATGGAGTGCAAGTTCCTTGGTATAAGAAGATTTCATCATCCAGGCCTCAAATTCAACTCTAGCCTCATCCCCCAACTTTTCAATCACGCTTAACTCTTCAACAAATCAGAACCAGTTGCAGCCCCTCAAAAGGTCAACCTCTATTCCTTGAACATACACCTGGAATAGCCTTATTGCCTCTTGTCCATGCAATGCACTTGTTAGGGGCACAGGCTCCAAAGCCAGACAGATCGAGTTCTAAATAGTGTTCCACTACTCAGAAACTGTGTGATGCTAGGTACTTGCGTTACCTTTTCTAATCCTAAGGTTCTCTATGTAAAATGGGGATTGACAACAATAGTATGTAGTAAGCGTTTAATAAATGTTAGTCAGACCTAAGGTGATCAACTAGCCCCAGTTTGCTCAAATTTTCTAAGTTTCAGCATCAAAAGTACTGTATCCCAGGAAACCCCACAGTTCCTGGCAAACCAAACAGTTGGACACCCTAGCTCAGACTCCTCCAAACAGAATCAACTACTTTGTAATCTGTACTACAATATACTGTGTAAATATTTCCATTACTGAACATTTCACACTGTTTGTAATTACTTAGTCATTTTCTGTCTCCCCTGCTAGTCACTGAGCCTCTTTTGGGCAAAGACTTGGCCATGTCCATCTCTAATTCTCAATGCCTAACAAAGGGCATGAAATGCATTAACCAAAAACCAAACCAAACCCTTTGCCATCGAGTCGATTCCAACTCATAGTGACCCTATAGTACACAGTAGAACTGTCCCATAGGGTTTCCAAGGAGTGGCTGGTGGATACGAACTGCTGACCTTTTTGTTAGCAGTCATAGCTCTTAACCACTATGCCACAGGGCACCTGACATGCATTCCAAATCAAAACAAACCCACCACCATCAAGTCAATTCCAATTCATAGTGACCCTACAGGACAGAGTGGAATTGCCTCATAGGGTTTCCACGGAGCACCTGATGGATTTGAAATGCCTACCTTTTGGTTAGCAGTCGAGCTCTTAACCGCTCCACCACCAGGGTTTCCTGACATGCATGAGGCACTCTTTAAAACTATAGTTCTAACCAGGGCTTAGAAGAAAGGCCTGGTGATCTACTTCTCAAAATCAGCAAACGAAAACCCTATGGATCACAATGGTCCTGATCCCATTGTGCATGGGGTCACCATGAGTTGGGGGCTGACTGGAAGACAGTTATTTCTCAACCAAGGTTATTATTGGATTACCAGTGATTTCATGAGATTCAAATATATACATTTTATATATAAACATATTAGGATTAAGGCCAAAATGTGGGCAAAATAAATCTTTACAAATTAGGCTTATATTTATACTTTAATTGAGAAAGTTATTTAATCGATATAATCTACAAATATATCCACTCACACACATACACACACAGAGACTATATTCCTCCTATATAATATAAACACTGACAGATATTAAAATATATTTTCACTTCTTCATAAACACTAAGTGTTACAGTGAAGAAAAAGTACCTTAGTGAAGCAACCAATAATCATTTTTGGTAAAAATAAACTGAATACATGAATATGGTGATTGATTTCCATTCCTATGTACCAAAACCCATTCTCGGATTTTTGCCATGAGAACTGTAATATTATTTAAGACCATTAACTTGCCTGGTCTGTACTAGCTTCTCGAGTTGATTTTAACATGTTATCATTTCTTTTTTTTTTTCCCTGTTAGAGAGTTTTTTCCCTAGTATCTTAATCACCCTTTCTGGTGAGTTTTTTTCTTTTCTTTTTTTTAAAATAGCAAAACTATTTCACATATATAACCCATAGGACCATATGAATTTATTCAAGATTCCCAACACAAATGAGAAATTTAATTGGAATTAGATTCGTAACAGTCAAGCAATGAGGATAAAAATTAAATGATTAATAGCTAAAAAAAAAAAAAAACAAGTAAGGAAGTATGAGAGTGTATTTATCAAACTGGCAATCCAGCCTCGTTGATGAAGTACTCAATTCTCTGGTTATGCAAAAATATGTGACAAGTTTTATATGTAAGGGGGATTCATATGTCCTCTTTTCCCTAAAGCACCCAAATGATTCTCAACTGCAATCTCCGCCTTCTTCCCTTACTCTTTAAGATTTATTTTATAGCTACGTATAGAACATACACATGAATGGCAGGAAGGCTGATATGCCTTTTTTTGTCCAGAATTTAGTGGGATTCAGGGTTCAAATAGCAAAGCGCTTGACACCACCATTTGCTTTTAACTGCATAGTGGCCCTTCCCCCTCCAAGGTGTAAAAAGCATTTTCCAGAAACAACAGGTCTTATTTTGCTAACTTTAGATGCTGTACTCCTGAACTTCAAATTTTAACCAACAATAGTAAGAATATGAAGGTGGGTACCTAAAAACATAAACAATGCTAAAAGTTTTATGAAGTCAATGGTAAGATAGAGCTAGCGATATTTCAGTCACCACCAGTGACCCTAAGAATGCCACGTGCACGGACTTTTTCGCTATCTTCACATTTCTTATGCTCCCTGAAGCATGATACTCTTGGCCATTCCCACTCCGCCTTGGAATGCTTTCTTCCCTCCTCCTTTTTTTTTTTTTTTTTTAAATATCTCTTTCACCCATCTCTTTCATAGTATCACATCTTTGGAAAGACTTGCTTATCTCCAGATTCACTTTATTAAAAGAGGCTCCTTACTTCTGGTCTAGTCAAGCTCACCCAATCCGTTTCACAGACAGTGCTGTCCAACTGAAGTGCAGAAGCAATCAGACCAAGACCTGCTCCAAAATCTTCATGGTTCCCTACTACTGTCTCCTTGGTACAGGAAAGGAAGCTCTGTTGAAAGAATTAATTAAATCCAGCAGACAAGACCTTGTCCATTGGGTCCTGAGGTACCTGACATAACCTCAGTGCTCACTATTCTCAAGTACATCACACTTGCAGTCTTCTGAAGTTTTTTTTTTTTTAATTTCATAACTTGTTTTCTTTCAGAATATTACCCAAAGCCATCTGCAATGGAATCACCTCTTGTTGCTTGTTAAAAATGCATATTCTCTGTCCCAATCCAAATGCTGGGTCACAATGTCCAGAGTAAGGCCGAGGCATCTGTGTTGCTAGTCTCCCCCAGGAGATCTTAAGCATACACAAATTTTAAAACCCTATCTTTGCGTATTTGTTACGGCTATTCATTCCTCTGATGTATTTTCACCATAATTTCTGCTTTTTGAAAGCCTATCCTCCTTCAAGGCCATCTCAAATGCCTGCTTTTGGGTGAGGTCTTTCCCAATCCCAACCATCATTTCTTTTCTTTTTTTTTTTAACTGCCAACCATAACTTCTAAAGGTTTCAACTCCTGTAACACTCTTTGACCTCTCTCAAGGCCAGAAGGAAGTCCATCTTGACATTAAACAAAGCCTTTGCTTCAAGGTCTTTCACTTGCACAGTCTCCACAGGTGTTGACATGTTCATACACTTTCTAAAACTTACACTCGTAAGACAGTTCACTCCTGATCCCTTGAAGGCCACTCATTCTTTCTGTCCTGCAGAGTGGTGTTAGAGCGACTGCAGGCCATTTTGGGGGATCCAGCTAGGGAAGCTGAGTTGGGATACATTTAGTCTGGATTTAGTGGTTCCATATTAGAACCATTTTAATGTGGTTCACAGTTAAATTATTTCTGGCCATCTGGTATAGGAATGGTTTCCAGGAATACTCCTACTGTTCACTTTACCAACTCATCCAGCATCTTACACAAGGATGACAATGACAAGCTTGTTGATGCATGTCATAAATTCAAAGAGTATGATCATCTGCCACTAAGCAAGAAAACTGGAATATTATAAAACTCACAGCTTATACATCACAGAAATTATCACATTACTAGGTCATAAAACTAAACTAAAAGTTTCTAAACTATCTATTTAAAAGAAAACACAGACTTTCATCAACACTGATACAGGGAACACTAAACTATCTTTCTATTCTCCCTATGGAAAGCAGCATTATAACACTGCCACATATAGAGGCAACCAGGAGGTAGCATATGATCAAGAACCAATGGTACTGACGCAAGAAGTCCAAGCTGCACTGAAGACACTGGTGAAAAACAGGGCTCCAGGAACTGAGAGAATAATAATTGAGATGCTTCAACAAACAGATGCAGTGCTGGAGATATTCACTCATCTATGCCAAGAAATTGGAAAGACAGCTACCTGGCCAACTGACTGGAAGAGATCCATATGAATGCCTATTACAAAGAAAGGTGTTACAACAGAATGCAGAAATTATCGAACAATATCATTAATATCACATGCAAGTAAAATTTTGCTGAAGATCATCCGAAAATGGTTGCAGCAGTATATCGAAAGGGAATTGTCAGAAATTCAAGGGGGATTCAGAAGAGGATGTGGAATGAGGGATATCACTGCTGACATCAGACGGATCATGGCTGAAAGCAGGGAATACCAGAAAGATGTTTAGCTGTGTTCTATTGACTATGCAAAGGCATTCGACTGTGTGGATCACAACAAATAATGGATAACATTGCAAAGAATAGGAATTCTAGAACACTTGACTGGGTACATGAGAAATCTGTACATAGATCAAGAAGCAGTCATTCAAATAGAACAAGGGGGCACTGTGTGGTTTAAAGTCAGGAAAGGCGTGTGTCAGGGTTGCATCCTTTCACCATACTTACTCAATCTGTATGCTAAAGAAAGAATTCAAGAAGCTAGACTATATGAAGAAGAATACAGCATCAGAACTGGAGGAATACTCATTAACAACCTACAATAGGCAGACGAAACAACCTTGCTTGCTGAAAGTGAAGAGGACTTGAAGTACTTACTGATGAAGATCAAAGACTACAGCCTTCAGTATGGATTACACCTCAACATAAAAAAAACAAAAATCTTCACAACTGGACCAATAGGCAATGTCATGGTAAATGGAGGAAAGACTGAAGTTGTCAAGGATTTCATTTTACTTGGATTCAGAATTACACCTACGGAAGCAGCTGTCAAGAAATCAAAGGACACAGTGCATTGGGCAAATATGCTGCAAAAGACCTTTCTAAAGTGTTAAAAAGCGAAGATGTCACTTTAAAGACTAAGGTGCACCTGACCCAAGCCATAGAGTTTTCAATCGCCTCATATGCATACAAAAGTGGAACAATGAATAAGCAATCCCAAAGAATAACTGATGCCTTTGAATTATGGTGTTGGCAAAGAATATTGAATATACCATGGACTGCCAAAAGAATGAACAAATTGGTCTTGGAAGAAGTACAGCCAGATTGCTTCTTAGAAGCAAGGATGGTGAGACTACGTTTCACACACTTTGGACATGTTATCAGGAGGGACCAGTCCCTGGAGAAGGATATCACGCTTGGTAACCCAGTGGCTGCAACAATGGGCTTAAGCATAACGATGAATGTGAGGATAGTGCAGGATTGGGCAGTGTTTCCCTCTGTTGTACGTAGGGTCGCTATGACTTGGAAATGACTGGAGGGCACCTAACAGCAACAAGAGGCAATCAAAGATTATGCAATCAAAACAAATATAAGGGAAACAATTTAGAGGTGTAGCAAGGGGTTACTGAAATACTATACATCTTTCTAGATTTTATATTTTCTCATATTACCAGAAATCTATAAGTTGTTATGATTTATTTTCTTATTCTAAATATCTATTTGTTGTAGCAATTGTATGTTCACAATTTTGAATTATTTTTCTGAAACAGATGCTATGAAGTTGCGTAAGTTTTAAGCCTCTGAACTCTGGATCCACCCTTCATCTCAGTCCTTAATATAATCTGCATAATGCCAAGTTATCTGTGCTCTTACCTCAACTCCACTTCAAAAGCATGTGCTGCAGAACAGAGGGCCCACTTTTTTTTTTTTAATTGTGCTTTAAGTGAAAGTTTACAGTTCAAGTCAGTTTCACATACAAAACTTTATACACACACTGCTATGTGATCCTAGCTGCTCTCCCTACAATGTGACAGCACACTCCTCCTTTCCACCTCGGATTTCCCTTGTCCATTCAACCAGCTCCTGTCCCTTTTTGCCATCTCATCTCGCCTCTGGACAGGAGCTGAGAGGGTCCACTTTTTACTAAGCTTTACATCCCCTGCAGCAGCTAGCACGAGATTGAAAATGAAAAATAAAAAAAAAAACACTTAGCTTCTCACAAAAGGTTTACTGAAGTGAACTGATTTATTGTCATGATTATATAAATTTACAGATTCCACTTCAAGTTATTTCTTATAAGAGTGTTTGATAAAACCAAATCAAACTCATTGCGAGTCAATCCCAATTTATAGCAATCCTATAGGACAGAGTAGAACTGCCTCATAGAGTTTCCAAGGAGCAGCTGGTGGATTCGAACTGCTGACCTTCTGGTTGGCAGCTATAGCTCTTAACCACTGAGACCGCGTTCCATAGCCTCTCTTAATTCTTCCTTTATAATAAATTCTCTGAGTATTATTCTAAATTTAACAGATTTATTTCCCCCTAACCAAAAAGTCTTAGCAACAAAATATTGCTTGTCTTTTTAGTTAATTATGGATAGGGAACATATTTTGTTCTTTTACCTCTCTCTCCTAAATATCTGAATTAAGAGAATCGAGCAGAACACGTAAAAGTTGAACTACTTTCTTTCTTAAAAAGAAAAGTATTTTATTTTGGACTGTCACATGTTGCCCAGAGGGTCAGCAAAAAAGAGGAAGACCCTCAACTAGACGGACTGACACAGTGGCTCCAACAAGGCGCTCAAGCACGACGGTGAGGATGGCACTGGACGTGCGGTGTTTCGTTCTACTGCACATGAGGTCGCTATGAGTCAGAACCGACTGGACAGCACCTAACAACAGCAAAAGCATGTTGCCTAATTACCAAATATATGAACATTCATAAATAATATGTGTAGTAGTAAAAATTATAGGAATTAAATATCTATAAAGAGCTCATTTTTTTCTTGTGCACACTATTATTGAAGTTTATGTGCTATAAGAATCTAATTTAGGTTTTTCTTTATTCTTACTCTTCACTGAAATAAATTACCAGTATTTCGTAAATCTCCAGGTCTATGTGAAGACGAGCATTGGTCCCTCAACAGCACTCACAGGTGTCCTATTAAATTGTTCTGACCTTTTCCATTAAGGCAGTTTTCCAGTAAGAAAGCACCAAGAGCTTCGATGAGTAGTTCTTAATAAGTTAACTATCAAGAAAGCCATTTTTCTATTAGTGCCAGTAGCCAATACAAGTTTATTTTTAAAAAATGAGTTCAGTATTTTTTCCTGGGCTAGATTCTCTCATGTACACCTCCAGAATTCCAAAAAAAAGGATGTCAATTTGGCTCTGCAACTACTTTTGCAATTTTCTTTAGCATCTAGATAAAAGCACGTTTGAAGAAGAGAAGTGATACAAAGTCAAAAACTTTTCTCTTCTCTATAAGCACCACCCTAGTTACGAAGCACAAGGCAGTCACTGTTACAGCCACTGGATGTATTTCTTTCAAGGAGGTTTGAATGTCCCTGCAGTTCCTTAAACTATATTACTGATATCCAAAAAGGTTTGCAGAAATAAAAATAAAACGGATGTCCAGTTAACGAAAATGCTAATCACAGTCCAAATTCTAGCTTTATTGCCAACTTTTACATAGTGCCTGCTCTAATTGCTCAGGAACTGATTATTTTCTCTGCAGCCTCTTGCCTCCTTCACTCTCAGCAAGCCTTGGACTCATTCTCATCCTTGAGCAATTTCAAAAGGGACAACTGAAAAGAAAAGAGATAAAAACTAAGATGGAGTAGTTAACACTCTTTTATTAGCTACCTTTTACAAAAGGTTTATTTAGGAAGATGGTCAACCAAATAGCTTGAGTGACTTTCAGGGAATATTTGGAGATATTATTTATGGCTGTTAGACCAGCTTAGGTCTTAGAGCTGAACTCTGCCTGGACTAGCGTTTATAACTGCTGCTCAAGGGTTCTGGGCCTGAGTCCCGGGCCCTAATTGCCCTCAGCTCAGCAGTCAGCGCACCATCAGGCCCCAGGAACCACGTCCATCGTGGGCACCTGCTGCATAACAAACCCCAATGTCGATGAAGTTCAGGAAAAGGGCACTGGCTTGGCAACCTGCTCTCTGATCCAGGAGACTCTTGAGCCCCCAGAGGCTTTCTATCCAAACTTCAGACCCTGGTTTAATCTTTAGTAGACTTTAATTCAGCTTTTTATTTGCATTTAAATAATCACATAAGACTTTTTTTTACCACAGTTTTCAGCCTGCTTATGTTTTAGCTGGAGCCCTGGTGGCGCAGTGGCTAAAGCACCTGGCTGCTAATTGAAAGGTCAGCCTTTGAACCTACCAGCCACTCTGCGGGAGGAAGATATGGCTATCTGCTTCCTTAAAGATTTACAGCCTTGGAAGCCCTATGGGGGCAGTTGTACTCTGTCCTATACGGTTGCTATGACTTGGAATCAACTCAAGGGCAACGGGTTTCTGATTTTATCTTTTAGCTAGTCCTAGGTTTTAAAAATATACATAATCAAAAAACCCGTTGCTGTCGAGTGGATTCTGATTCATAGTGACCCTAAAGGACAGAGTAGAACTGCCCCACAGGGTTTCCAAGGAGCAGCTGGTAAATTTGAACTACCGACCTTTTGGTTACAAGCCAAGCTCTTAACCACTACGCCTCCAGGGCTACAAAAATACATATAACTATATTTTGCTCTATATAATATGCTCCAGGCACACTGCAGATTACACATATTTTGCTGCTACCCAGTTTTTAAATTATGTAGTGAAGAGAAATTCACATAACATCAACTATTTTAAAGCGAACAATTCAGTTGCATTTGGGACATTCACAGCATTGTGCAATCACAGCCTCTATTTAGTTTCAAAATATTTCCATCATTCCAAAGTAAAGCCTCTACCTATTAGGCAGTTTCTCCCCCTCCGCCCCTCCCAAAACAAAGCATTAGCATTTATGAAGGTACTACTATGTCCCAAAAAGAGTATCTGAGTGGTGCAAATGGTTAATGCACTTACTGCTAACTGAAAGGTTGGCAGAGTCTACCCGGAGGGGCCTCAAAAGAAAAGCCTGGCAATCTACTTCCAAAAAATTAGCCATTAAAAGTCTATGCAGCGCAGCGCAGTACTACTCTGACATACATGGGGTCACCATGAGTCGGAACTGACTCGACTACAACTGGCTTTTGTCCCAAGAATACTGTGTAGGGTTTCATGTACGTTAGGGAACTCAGCCTTCACTACAATCCCATGAAGCTGAAGAAGCTAATACTATAAATAAATTGTCCATCTGATGAATCACTAGTTTAGCACTTCAAGCAACCAGGCAGTCATCCTCACAATTAGTTATACCCCAAAACTAATAATTTACCCTACTAGTGTACAAAAGACATGACTGATTTTTATGTAAGAACACTAATTCTCTGGAAGAAGACCTCTGAGCCAGTGATTTCACTGACCTAATGAGAAAGTAAATTAAATCTTGAAAACTGGGCAATAAGCAAACAGGTGTCTTCAGTAAAATATCTGTTGACTCTGTTCAGCAGTCTCCTAGACTGTCTCTTCTTAATAACACAAAGCAAAAACCAAACCTGCTGCAATCAAGTCGATTCCGACTCATAGGGACCCCACAGGACAGAGTAGAACCACCCCCTAGGGTTTCCAAGGAGCGGCTGGTGGATTCGAACCGCCGACCTTTTTGTTAGCAATCGTAGCTCTTAACCACTGTGCCACCAGGGCTCCACAAAAGATATACTTTTTTATTGTTGTAAAATATATAAAACACAACATTTGCCAATTTAACAGTTTTTACATGTGATGATACACTTCTTTAACTTGTTGCTTTTACTTAAAACCGTGAAAGCAAGATTATTTATATTAAAAAAAGAGAGAAATGCTCAGGTTTGGAGTCTCTCAATTGCCTCTCGAAAAATGAAGGCTCTTTAATAAATACCAGAGTACATCTGCCAGTTTGATGAGGATGGAGACACATGAGACCATGATTCCCATTGGCACAGACAACTGAGGACCCCATTGTACCTTTACAAGTCCACTTACAGAGCGGCCCATGTCAGGCCAAATTTATTTGGCCTCCATAATGGCTTTTTATCAAAATCAACCATCTGAATTTTACTTTGACTATCATTCACATAAACTGCCACCTCAGAAATGTTGCCATAATCGGAATTATCAGTGACCTGCATTACTGAAGAAATAACAATTTTACAAAGATGAAAGAAAAAATTTTTTCTTGAACTAAAGTATCATCTATTTAAACTAGGTACTCATGAATAAAAAAATACAATATTACACTCTATATTTTTAGCACAAATTCACAGTGAAAATTTTTAAAAAGTCTAAATTATCGTAGGAACAGATTGTTAACACTATCAGATAAAGTCCAAAGAAAGAAATATACAAAATTTCAAGTCTCCATGCTTTTACCTGTGTCGTCCCTTCTACTTTATATATTTTTCCATTCATCTCTCTTTGTCAAAATCTAAATTCTGAAGGTGGGGCCAACATGGCAGAGTAGTCAGATGCTTCCAGTGGTCCCTCTTGCAATAAAGACCCCAAAAAACAAGTGAACTGATTATATATGACAATGTAGGAGCCCTGAACATCAAAGGCTAAGTTGACGAATAGGACTAAGTGGTATGGGGAGGGAGAGATGGTTCAGTAGCAGTGAGGAGTTGCCAGACCTGACCTGCTGGGAGGTGGCGCCCTGTGGGCCAGATTGGCTGGCATGCAAGGTGAGGCAGGCAGTGGCGTTCGGAACGCATTTTCCACATCAGGAGAGACAGAGCAGCAGAGTCTGCTCAGGTCTCCAGAGCCAGTGAAAAGCGGCACCTCAGTCAGCAAATAAGTACATGCGTTTAACCTACCGTGCAGATCAAAAACACCCTGCTGGGGAAAAACCTCTCTCATGTTTACCTGCTCCCTCCCTGCTCTGCACTGCTCCCTGGCCAGCTTCAGCAACTGCCACTTCCCCTGGGCCAGAAGTAGGGCCCATCACACGCCCTAAGCCATTCTCCTGGCCTTGGAGAGGGAACAAATTAACAAACAGGAAAAAAATAATCTGCCAGCTCCCTTAAGCCGGGAACTGTGGGCAGGCACAGCTCCTTTGCCTAGGCACAGACTAGGGGGGTCCGTGGACTTTGAATGCCTTTTACCCCTGGAAAGACATGTGTGGGCACATTTCAACAGTATAGGTGTTACGGTAGCAAAGTACAACAGGGTATATATCTAAAGCCTAACTTCCTTGTATCAGCTATATTGTGGAGTAGCAGGTTCGTGACATTTGGCACCACTCTGACCATTAAGGAGGGTACTCACCTACCCACACCAAGGGACTAAGGACTGGTGGCTCCACCCACGCCATGCACCAAACTGTGACAGGGGTCCAAGAATAAGCAGTGCCTCCCAGTCCTTACAGCAAACAGCACTGGGTGCTCACAGTCCGGCTGCAAAACCCACACACCTATGCACTCTAGGGAACAGGGATGCACTTTCCTCCCAGGGGCAGCTGTCAGCTGCATGCTTACACAGTGCATGACCCACTCCTGCAGCCAGATACCTATGCCTATTCCAAACACCCCTGCCCATCTAGGACTGTGGGTGAGAGCCTGCACTACCCACTTCGTGACCAACTATGTGGACACCTGAGCTGAAACCATACAAGAAAAGTAAATGGACTCCTGGGCTCACATACATAGTAACAGATCTAACCACCTGGTGAAAGGACGTCAGAGCTTCAAAGGCGGCAATAATCGAACTACCTGACACAAGCAGCCTATCTGAGCATATCAAAACATAACCAAAAAAGAAGGTAGGACACAATAAGCAAACATAAGATAAATAAATACAGTAACTTATTGATGGCTCAGAGACAACACTCAATATCAAGTCACATAAGGAGGCAGACCATGATGGCTTCAGCAAGCCACCAAAACAAAGAATCAAAAAACTTCCCAGAGGAAGAGAACTTCTTGGAATTACCAGAGGTAGAATTCAAAAGATTAATATACAGTACTCTTCAAGAAATCAGGAAGGAGATCAGGGAAAACACAAAACAAGCCAAGGAACACACAGACAAAGCAACAGAAGAACTTAAGATTACAGGAGACCACAATGACAAATTTAACAAGCTGCAAGAATCCACAGAAAGACAGTAAACATAAATCCAAAGACTAACAATAAAATTTCAGAATTAGACAATACGATAGAAAGTCATAGGAGCAGAATTGAGGCAATGGAAGTCAGAATTAGTGAGACTGAAGATAAAGCACTTAACACCAACTTATTTGAGGAAAAATCAGATAAAAGAATTTAAAAAAATGAAGAAAACCTAAGAATTATGTGGGACTCTATCAAGAGGAATAACCTAGGAGTGACTGGAGCACGGGAACAGGGGAAGATACAGAAAATACAGAGAAAATTCTTGAAGATGTGTTCGCAGAAAATTTCCCTGATACTGTGAAAGAGGAGAAGATATCTATCCAAGATGCTCATTAAACCCCACAAAAGGTAGATTCCAAAATAAAGTCATCAAGACGTATTATAACCAAATTTGCCAAAACAAAAGATAAAGAGAGAATTTAAGAGTGGCTAGGGATAAACAAAAAGTCATCTACAAAGGAAAGTCAATAAGACTAAGCTCGGACTACTCAGCAGAAACCATGCAGGCAAGAAGGCAGTGGGATGACATATATAAAGTCCTGAAGAAAAAAAAATTGCCAATCAAGAATTACATATCCAGCAAAACTATCTTTCAAATATGATGGCGAAATTAGGGCATTTCCAGATAAACAGAAGTTTACTGTAATCTAACAAATTTGAAAACCTAGAGGAAATGCACAAATTTCTAGAAACGAACACCTACATAAACTAATACAAACAGAGGTAGAACAACTAAATAAACCTGTAACAAAAGAAGAGATTGAAAAGGTAATTTTAAAACTCTCAACAAAAAAAAAACCCTGGCCCTGATGGCTTCACTGGAGAATTCTACCAAACTTTCAGAGAAGAGTCAACACCACTACTACTAAAGGTATTTAGAGCACAGAAAAGGATGGAATATTCCCAAACTCATTCTATGAAGCTAGCATAACCCTGATACCAAAACCAGGCAAAGACACCAGAAAAAATAAAACTACAGACCAATATCCCTCATGAACATAGACGCAAAAACCCTCAACAAAATTCTAGCAAATAGAATTCAGCAACATATGAAAAAAATAACTCACCATGAACAAGTGAGATTCATACCAGGTATGCAGGGATGGTTCAACATTAAAAAAACAATCAATGTAACCCATCACATAAATAAAACAAAAGACAAGAACCACATGATCTTATCAATTGATGCAGAAAAAGCATTTGACAAAGTCCAAAAACTACTCGTGATAAAAACTCTCAGCAGAATAGAGAATAGACGGGAAATTCCTCAACATAATTAAGGGCATTTACACAAAGCCAACAGTCAACATCATCCTAAATGGAAAGAGTTTGAAAGCACTCCCCTGGAGAATGGGAACCAGACAAGGATGCCCTTTATCATCGCTCTTATTCAACACTGTGCTGGAGGTCCTAGCCGGAGCAATTAGGCTAGAAAAAGAAATAAAGGCATCCAAATCGGTAGGGAAGAAG
>NW_004443961.1:8077149-8078309 GCF_000243295.1 Trichechus manatus latirostris
AAAGGCATCCAAATCGGTAGGGAAGAAGACAAAGTATCTCTATTTGCAGATGATATGATCTTATACACAGAAAACCCCAAAGAATCCACAAGAAAATTACTGGAACTAACAGAAGATCTCAGCAAAGTTTCAGGATACAACATAAACATACAAAAATCAGTTGGATTGCTTTACACCAACAAACAGAACCTAGAAGAGGACATCACCAAATCAATACCATTTATAATGGCCTCCAAGAAGACAAAATATTTAGGAATAAATCTAACCAAAGACATAAAAGACCTATACAAAGAAAACTACAAGACACTACTGCAAGAAACCAAAAGAGAACTACATAAGTGGAAAAACATACCTTGCTCATGGATAGGAAGACTCAACATTGTGAAAATGTCTATTCTACCCAAAGTGATCTACAGATCTACCCAATGAAATCCAAATCCAAATTCCAATGGCATTTTTTAATAAGATAAAGAAACAAATCACCAACTTAATATGGAAAGAAAGAGGCCCCGGATAATAAAGCTTACGGAAGAAGAACAACAAAGTTGGAGGTCTCACACTACCTGCTTTCAGAACCTGTTATACCGCCACAGTAGTCAAAACAGCCTGGTACTGATACAGATACACAGACCAGTGGAATAGAATTGAGAATCCAGACGTAAATTCATCCACCTATGAGCAGCTGATATATGACAAAGGCCCAAAGTCCGTTAATAGGAGAAAAGACAGTCTCTTTAACAACTGGTGCTGGAATAACTGGATATCCATCTGCAAAAAAAAATGAAACAAGACCCATATCTCACACCATGCACAAAAACTAACTCGAAATGGATCAAAGACCTAAATATAGAATCTAAAACAATAAAGATCATGGAAGAAAAAATAGGGACAATCCTAGGAGCCCTAAAACATGGCATAAATATAATACAAAACATTATTAACAATGTAGAAACAGCAGAAAAGAAACTACATAACTGGGAGCTCCTAAAAATCAAACACTTATGCTCATCAAAATACTTCACCAAAAGAGTCAAAAGACATCCTAAAGACTGGGAAAAAAATTTTGGCTACGACAAATCCAATCAGCATCTAATCTCTAAAATCTACAAGATACTGCAAAACCTCAACAACAAAAAGACAAATAACCCAATTAAAAAATG
>NW_004443961.1:8078409-8122739 GCF_000243295.1 Trichechus manatus latirostris
CAAGGCTAAAATTAATCCAAAAAACACAAAATAATAAATGTTGGAGAGGTTGTGGAGAGACTGGAACACTTACATACTGCTGGTGGGAATGTAAAATGGTACAACCACTTTGGAAATCGATTTGGCACTTCCTTAAAAAGCTAGAAATAGAAGTACCAAACGATCCAGCAATCCCACTCCTTGGAATATATCCTAGAGAAATAAGAGCCGTCACATGAATAGATATACGCACACCCATGTTCACTACAGTACTGCTCATGATAGTAAAAAGATGGAAACAACCTAGGTGCCCATCAACAGACAAAAGGATAAACAAATTATGGTATATTCACACAATAGAATACTACACAACAATAAAGTACAATGATGAATCTGTGAAACATCTCACAACACGGATGAATCTGGAAGGCATTATTTTGAGTGAAATTAGTCTCAAAAGGACAAATATTGTATAAGGCCACTATTATAGGAACTCAAGAAAAGGTTTAAACATAGAAGAAATCGTTGTTTGATGGTTACAAGGGTGGGAAGGGAGGTAAAGGGGTATTCACCAGATAGTAGATAAAAAGTATCTTAGGTGAAGGGATCGACAACACACAATACAGGCAAAGTCAGCACAACTGGATTAAACCAAAAGCTAACAAGTTTCCTGTACACAAACAAACACTTCGAGGTACAGTGTAGCAGGTGTGGGGGTCTGGGGACCATGGTTTCAGGCGACATCTAGGTCAACTGGCATAACATAGTTTATTAAGAAAATGTTCTACATCCCATTTTGGTGAGTGGCGTCTGGGGTCTTAAAAGCTAGCAAGTAGCCATCTATGATACATCAATTGGTTCCAACCCACCTGGAGTAAAGGACAATGAAGAACACCAAAGACACAAGGAAAATATTAGTCTAAGAGACATGAAGGGACACATAAATCAGAGACTCCATCAGCCTGAGACCAGAAGAACTAGATGGTGCCCAGCTACACCAATAACCACCCTGACAAGGAATACAACAGAGTTCCTGATGGAGTAGGAGAAAAGTGGGGTGCAGAAATCAAATTCTAGTAAAAAGGCCAGACTTAATGGTTTGACTGAGACTGGAGTGACCCTGGAAGACATGGCCCCTGAACTCTCTGTTAGCCCAGTACTGAAACCATTACCAAAGCCAACTCTTCAGACATAGATAGACTGGACTATGGAACATAAAATGATACTCGTGAAAAGAGTGCTTCTTAGCTCAAGTAGATACATAAGACTAAATTGGCAGCTTCTGTCCAGAGGGGAGACGAGAGGGCAAAAAGGGACAGGAGCTGGTTGAATGGACACAGGAAATCTAGAGTGGAAAGAAAGAGTGTGCTGTCACATTATAGGGAGTGTAGCTAAGGTCACATAGCAATGTGTGTATAAATTTTTGTTTAAGAAACTGACTTGAACTGTAAACTTTCACTTAAAGCACAATAAAAAAAAACTAAATTCTTACAGGAGGTGTAATTTGTACATTTAATAGATTTAAATAGGATACACTGAAAAAGGAAGATGGCTGGGCAACTTCAATTAGGGCTAAGGTAGTGAAAAATTAATGTGCTTGCTTTTCAAGGAGAATGGCAAGTAGTCCTGAATGGATGGAGCCTGAGATAGAAATACATGTACGAAGGGGTAATGGAAGATGAGCTAAGACGAACAGCTGGAAGCTGTGCTCTCATTGTCCACCTGTCCACAAAGTTGGCAAAGGTACTGCATGATCTATTTGTTTCCAAGTACTGGCTTCTTGGTCCAGAAAATGGACACTGTATTCAAAGTAACTGTTCAGATATTCTTGCTCAATACTTTAAAATACAAGTTAGTAAGAATGTCAGTCACTGGTGGGCCATGTGGATTCAGGGATGTTGCAAGCAAAAAAGGTCTCAAAAGAGGAAAGTAAAGAAATGCAGAGATAAAAGAAATCTTGTCATCCTTCCGAAGGATAATATTCTGAAGAGGGGGCGAAAGGATGGTTATGACTCTCAGGATTCATCTTCTATTTTTGGTAGCCAGGGCCCTTTGAGATTCTGGAGAGATTTGAAAATGAATTCTTGAAGAGGAGGCCGAGACAATTTGGCTGCAAGAATTTCAGGGGATTATGTTGGCCAGATGGTGGCTACCAACTTGGAGAAGTCATAAAATATTCCAGCTAAAAACTGACTTGAGACAAGAAAACTTTCACATAAATTTTTATGAGCCAAAATATAACAATATTCCATCAAGATGCCTCCAAATTCCACCCCCCCCCTTTTCTATTACCATGGCAATCAGTATTTTAAAACAAGAATAAATAAAACCTAGCCACAAGGAAAGGTTTCTAATCCTCCTCGTTCAGTGATACGTTTCCCAAGATTTTTATTTAATGTATGGTTCACAATGTTCTAATGAAGCAAATTACTCAAGTTTTAAACATCAGCAGGACAGACTCCTATCTGTGGGACCTTGGACCAAGTATAGTACACAGAAGTAATTGGGTGGAGCAAGCTTGGAATAAAGGGAAATTCATAAAGCAAATGGTGGGGGGCGGGGAGGGAGACTACTCACAGCCACTTCATTTTAAGGTGATTTGTCTGAGAACAAAGGAGGACTTCAAATTTGAAAATGTTCTACCTGTCTAAGGTACTGGATACCATTATAATTAATATCAATCTTCTCTATGATTTTTAAATTATCCTCTACAATGATCAAATTTGAGTATTAGGAGCAATATTCTGATGGCAGCACACAGCGTGTATTTACCAGAGAGAAAATTAAAGCAGAGAGATACCATTTAGAGGATAATATAATATACTCTACCTACTATATGAAGAAAATGTTTAAAATGATGTTATCTAAATTGGTGGAGGCACCCTGTGCTCCTCAGGTACTCAAATGTCTATCTTCACCAATATCATTTCCAATAAGTCCAGGATAAGTTTTTTTGGAAATGATTTCCCCATAAAGAAAACATACCCAACTCAGTTTCCCCAAATCTTAATAACATTTTATTAAAATCTTTCTAAAATGTAACATACAAATGCTACCTTCTTAGATCACCACCACCACAAGTTGTCATCGAGTCGATTCTAACTCATGGTGACTACATGTGTTTCAGGGTATAACTGTGCTCTATAGGGTTTTCAGTGGCTCACTTTTCAGAAGCAGATTTCTTCCAAGGTGGCTCTGGGTGGACTCAAACCTCCAACCTTTCAGTTAGCAGTCAAGCACATTAACTAGTTATATCACCCAGGGCAGCAGATACCAAAATGAATTTAAGCAATCTTTATAACTTAAGGTCATCATTTTGAACTATCACCCTGGAAAATACAGGAATACAGATATACGTCTACTTTAGTTTTCTGCCACCTTATGTAATGCCAGCCAGCCAGTTTTCCCTTCTCTTGTTAGGTTCGAACAGTCCCTGATCCTCATTCTTCTTCTAACTTCTAATTTGTGGATTCTAAACATGTTGGATAGACTGGTAAGCCAGACAAATGAAGAAATGTATGCTAAAGAAGAATCCATACACTTTGCTATGTAAGTGAGGAAGGGTATGTTTAAAAAAAAAAAAAAAAAAACCTCAACAAAAAATAAGGCAAGGTCATGGAAGCTCCATAGACACATCCAAACTCCCTGAGGGACTGAACTGCTGGGCGGAGGGCTGTGGGGACCATGGTCTCAGGGAACATCTAGCTCAACTGGCATAACACAGTTTATAAAGAAAATGTTCTACATTCTACCTTGGTGAGTAGAGTCTGGGGTCTTAAAAGCATGTGAGCAGCTATCTAAGATACTCCACTGGTCTCATCCCTTTGGGAGCAAGGGAGAATGATGAAAATAAGATACAAGGGAAAGATTAGTCCAGACGACTAATGGACCACAACTACCATGGCCTCTACCAGACTGAGTCCAGTACAACTAGATGGTGCCTGGCTACCACCACTGACTGCTCTGACCAGGATCACAACAGAGGGTCCTAGACAGAGCTGGAGAAAATATAGAACAAAATTCTAACTCACAAAAAAAGACCAGACTTACTGGCCTGACAGAGACTGAAGAAACCCCAAGAATATGGCTTCCGGACACCCTTTTAGCTCAGTAATGAAGTCACTCCCGAGGTTCACCCTTCAGCCAAAGATTAGACAGGTCCATAAAACAAAATGAGACTAATGGGGCACAACAGCCCAGGGACAAGGACAAGAAGGCAGGAGGGGTCAGGAAAGATGGTAATAGGGAACCCAAGGTCGAGAAGGGAGAGTGCTGACATGTCGTGGGTTTGTTAACCAATGTCATAAAACAGTATGTGTACTGTTTAATGAGAAACTATTTGTTCTGTAAACATTCATCTAAAGTACCATTAAAAAAAAAGAAATGAAAATCAAGCAACTAATAGATTTATTTTTACTGTTTCAAATATTTAAAGGTTATGGATTTGACTATTTTGTTTATTTTTCTGCTTTTGATTCTCTGTGACTCAGTTCACTGCAGACTTTCTAAGGATTAAGTCCACTGGTGACAGATGCTTGGGTCAGACCCATTGAAAAGATAACACCCAGCCAAATTAGTTGGACTGCATAAAAAACTGTTTCCATTACTGTCTCCTGTTACCAGTTCTGCATTCTTGGTTACTGGCCTTGGCTCCCATTTTCAGCTACGTCGCTGGCATTCTCCCCCAGCTGGCTCCTAGCCTCTCAGTGAACTTCTGGTTTTGACCCTGGCTGACCTCCATCATTCCACCTCTGAGGCCACAAATTGTGCTGGACTTGTTTCTTCTTCAGCAATGACCTCACACACCCTGGATTTTGTTCTGCTAAGCACTGTGCTATGCCAGGGACAGCAGTCAAAAATCAAAACAGCAAAGGAATAGAACTGTATACACAAGAAGTCTTGGTTTCCAACTTGTTCTTTACCTTCTCAAACTTAATACTCTTTGCATCATCTTAGAGGATCTTCCAGAATCACCACAGTTGTGCTGGACAATAGTAGCACTGAACAATATGACTCTTGAAAACTAATTTTCATGTTGCATCTCCAAGTTCACAGAACCGCATCATATTTATCACTTAACACACACACACACACACCACACTCATTCTGGCTATGAAGGATGTTATATTATTGCCTTTTTATAGATGATGACTCTGAGACTCTGTCTTCAATATCACACAACTACACAGGTATCGAGCAGTGTGCCTCCAGTTCAGATATTTTGTCTATAAATTTCCTGCACATTCTAGTAAACAAGACTCCTACAAGCTGAGGAGACAAAGATGCCTTGGAGATAAAGATCTTCCTAGCCATACAACACGTAAGGACACTATTGAGAATCACGCCTCACTATAATCCTTAGGGAAAAGGCTGAAGGAGAAAGCCTTTCTTCATCATGCTGAGTTCTCATTTCAGTCTGGGAGTTTGATACACTCTTCTGAATTAGACTGAAGGGAACTCAACAATCCAAAATCAGCTTCTTATTTCTCATTACCCATTACAGCAGAAGGTTTTGTTTATAATGCAGGCATTTCCACATTTAGGATAAAGCCTACATTAGTCCCAACCTACTGAGTTGTTGGAAAAATAACTTTGTATTCTTAAGGAAATTCTAATGTTTAAGAACAAGAAATGTGTTAGAATGCCAAGCAATAACAAAGAAAAAGTTCACTTCAAAAGTTTAACGAAAGCAAGAGAAAATTTACTATCACATGTTACAATAAAGAAAAAAACAAGAAGGCAGTAATTTAACCCCATTTATTCCTTGTCTCTACTTTGTAAGTATTTGGGGTATGATATAACAAAAATGAGAAGCAGAAAGTAAAAAGTGGCAGTACCATCAGTAATTACATCCTATTAATACTCTGCCATATGTTGAGAAAGGCAAGACAGAAACTTTGATTCATCCTCTCACAGTTATTTCAATGTTTATGGTTTGTTTCTCCAACCACTACCACTTACTGAGTGATAATGACCCATGCAGTTGTAGTAAAGTAACAATGAAAACTCTCCTTCTGGTTACTTCCAAAATTTCATAGCATTTTGCATGTTAAACTGAATATTAAAAGTGACAATTAATTATGTACTTTGTCTACAACATGGTTCAGCCAGTGAAAACTCTATGGATAACAATGGTCTGATCCCACTGTGCATGAGGTCACCATGAGTCAGGGGCCAAAACAATGGAAGCTAAGAGCAACATCAACATACATCGTGGCTGCCCTCTAGTTGGCTCCAACTCTTGGCAACCTTACGTATACCAGAATGAAAGGTTGCCTGGGCCTGCACCATCTTCATGATCGTTGGTCTTTCTGAGCCCGTTGTTATTGTGTTAATCTACCCCTTTAAGGGTTACCTTGGTTTTCGTTGACCCTCTACTTCACCAAACATGGTGTGTTTTTTCTAGCGAGTGGTCTTTCCTGATGACATGTCCAAAGTCAGCAAAACAAAGTCTCACCATCCTCGCTTCTAAGGAGCACTCAGGTTGTATTTCTTCTAAGATTGATTCGTGTGTTCTTTTGGTAGTCCACGGTATAGTCAATATTCTTCTCTTACACCACAGTTCAAAAACCCTCTATGTAATACTTGCTCCTCAAATTTACAGGATTAGCAGAGTGCTATGAAAGCAGTACTTGCCAATCAGTCGTAAACTCCTGGTGGGCAAAGATCCCCAGTTTGTATACTTTCAGAAAGCTCTGGTGTTTACAGCATATAATCCTGCTGAATGTATGTTTGCTGATCACAGGCATGACTCAGGTTGCGTGTATTCCAGACTACACTGTTTCTGTATACAGCCAGGAGCTGCTCAGAAAAACTTCCCAGGCATATTCAGACATACATGGGAATAATTATATGTTTCACAAAACTTTAAATTAAATCCCTTGTGCTCCATGGTTACATCACAAAGAGGTGCATTTCTACTGAATGAGGGGAAAATTAACTGAACAAGTTCTAACAATAAAGGAAAACTCAAGACATTATTCAATAGGCAGTCTGGAAAATTTTTGTCAATCACACGTGACTGAATGTTGAGGTAAAATTCAAAATGCTTCATGCTTTCTTAGTAGAACACTCAAATCCATCAGAGAATGCACCTAGGTTTTATCAGACTATAGCAGTTAAGGCAAAGCAGCAAAAAAATGCTTGGATTTTCCTGCCAGTGCCGAGTTATTTCGTATGCAGTTTCTAATTTACAGTAAGATTTTTGTTTGTTTATTTGTTTGAAACGTGTTACATTACTCTCAAAAACAGAGGCAAATGTTAAGCTAGCGGGTTTTTTCCCACCAAAATGAGCAGGCTTTAAATTTCTCCCAAGGTTTCAGAAACCGTTTTATGCCGCCTTGCCCCTTCAGGTTAGCTACATTCCAATGGTGCGTTACACAGTGTCCACAGGAAGCTTTTTAATAAAATGACCTCAAATGAGAGAAAAGAAATCTAAGTCAGTTTTTTTTTCTTGTTATTTATTTTATTTTATAGTTTATCCTTTTAAGATCTACTGAGAGGAAGATGGAGTCCCTCGGTGGTGCAAACGGTTACCATTAACAGAAAGGTTGGAGGTTTGAATCCACCCAGAGGCAGCTTAGAAAAAGGCTTAGCAATCTACTTCTGGAAAATCAGCCACTGAAAACCTAATGAAGCATAACTCCACTCTAACATACATGGGGTCGCCAAGATTAGAGTCAACTTGATGGCAACTGGTTTCACTTCTTTTTTTTTTTTTGAGAAGAACATAGCTTACTTGTATGTGAAAGAAAAGTTGAACGGTTAAGTCTCTTATCCTAATTAAAGATCAACGCTGATATTATCAGACCTTCAGTCTATCCATCTAATATAAGGTTGTGATGTTACCTTCCGTGACGGCTGTATGTGCTGGCTTCAAAATCTGCTTGTGCTCTTTTCCCTATCGTCTGTTCCTGTATTCTCCCTCCCTCCTTTCATTTCTCTTCACAGAATGTCTGCCTGCATTACACAGTAACAAAAGTGACAGCCCCTTTACAAGAAGGAAGCAGCTTGGTTTCAAGCAGTTGTTCTCCTTTAAAAGACGTCAAATCCAAAGGAATGCTTGCTTTATTTCAATGGTGTCATAGCTGATGTCGTAGTGGCTCCACAGAATTGTTATTATGTTTGTGAGAGTTAATTAGCTGATAAGATACACTTTGGTCACTACTGTCACACACAAAATATATATATATATTAATTCAAAGTGTTCCATTAAAATAAAGTGTGTTAACTAAAGAACTGAAAAATTATTTCCCCCAATTATTACTGTATAATCATTTCAGTATTTTATAACTGCTTTTTTCATAAATGGATTCCATTTCATATCTAAAACTATGAACATTTAGTTTCTTATTGCAATAGAATATGCTACTTTTGTCCATATTTTTGTACTGAAAGCCTTAGCTGAAAATCCGGTGTTTTAACTGGAAGGTTTTTTTTTCCCTTCCTGCTGTAGACAAGTGTCAACATTTGAGCAAATCATTAAACATAGCAGAACAAGAACTTAAGCTCAAATGCTGATTATGATTCATTTCAAATATTTTAAGTGTTAGGTCAACATTCAATGCAGGGAGAAATTAAATGGTTTGTTCAGGAACAAAAGCAAGAGGTCTCCTTATTACCCTTTCCATTTCTGTAGTTTTCCAGGGTCAAACCATACAAATTCATCGTGAGGGAAGGGGGTTGGGAGGAGAGAAAGGAATTTAAAAAACAGAGGCCATAATCTGAATGAAGTTAATTTGGTTTCCTATCACAAAGCCCGACTGTTATCACTGTCTCAAAATTCTAGGAATACAATTTAAGTCAAATATACATCTTCACAGAAACTGCCTTCTTCAGACTACCTATACGTATGTACTAAGACAATGGGAATACATGCCCTTTAGCCCAATAGATCTGCAAATTTCTAGGTGACTCATTATGAAAAAGGAGAGAGAATCATATAAATTCTATTGTTTCTAAATCTCAGTACTTTCCAATATGATGTCTCGGAAGACATCAAGGAGGTCACACAGTAGCCCTCTGAATGAATCCACTCCGACTCCTGGTGACCCCATGTGTGTCAGAGAAGTACTGTGCTCCACACAGGTTTCAATGGCTGACGTTCCAGAAGTAGACTTCCAGCTTTTTCTTCTGAGGCAGCTCTAGTGAATTCAAACTGCCAAGTGCCAACATTTGTTTAGCAGCTGAGCGTATTAACCATTTGCATCACCCAGGTACTCCCTGAATGAATGCTATGCTAATTGGATTCAACAAAGCAAATCCTCCTGGCCACCCACAACCTCCACCTTCTGAAACTGCTTTGCTATGAAGAACTGTAATGTTTGCTCTCCACCCAAATCACAAACATTTTGCCCTGTGCACACATATTATCTACAACCATGTCATTTGAACATCATTATACACAAAAGAAAAGGGGATCTGGAGAGTTGCTTTTAAATGAAACTGGGTACTTTGAAAATGTTTTTTCGATATTATTTCTCATCCAACTCCTTATACTACACTCTCATGTATCAGGATAAACCCGAATCTGCAAGTTATTAACACAGTTCCAAAACAGATACAGATCTAAAAATGGAAGAGTCCAGTAATTGGAAAACCACGTCTAAATCCTAGGTCACATTTATCGACACTTGTACAAATGACAGGAATACTCAATGACCACTGGCTACTGTATTAATAATGTAAAAAAGCAAGACACAAATTTGGAAGAAAATTCAGGCGCTAAATGGTCCTTTCACCAATATTTGGCTCAGAGGAAACTCCACCAAGAACAGTGTCGTCCTATATACTGAAGAACCAGGCCTGAAGAAAGCCAACTGTTAGTTTATTCTCTCTAGTAAAAATCTATTCTTAATCATCGCACCTATTGTCCCTGGGTGGTGCAAACAGTTAACATGATCTGCTGCTAACTAAAAGGTGGGAAGTTCAAGTTCACCCAGAAGCGCCTGAGAAGAAAGGCCTGGTGATCTACTTCTGAAACATCAGCCACTGAAAACCCTATGGAGCACAGTTCTACTGATACACACGGGGACACCATGAGTCAGAATGGACTCGATGGAGACTAGACTGGACTGGACTGGACTGCTCTGTTTTAAAAGGAGCTTTATTGGATACTTAAGCCTAGACCAATTAGGTAAGTATCCAATTTGCAGACATGGCCAAGCTAAACGGGTTTCTTCTGATTACGTGCAGACAAATACACGGAGACACGAGTGTTCACCATGGTTTTCCAGGTACTTCCTTCTTTAAGCAACTGCAAGAGTGAGCCAAATTGTTTCTTGTGGCATTCCAGAAAAGATTACTTTCCACAGAATAAAATAATTTCTGGTTTTAAGTCTTCAATAAAAAGCTCGTTAAATTAAGATACTGCATCAAAACACAGACTTAGAGCTTTCCTTTTTCTTAAAAAAAAAAGTCAGTTATATAAAAAGATGGTGAAATTATTACTAAAGGAGAAAAGGCAGAGAGAAATATAACAACCACCACCGTAGAAAACATTTAGCAACTTCTTGCAATATGCTTACATTATGCTAAGTGATTACATCAACTATCTTTCAATTTTGTGATGGTTTAGGGCCAAGGGGTGAGCAATACTACAGGATGAGAAAAAAGAAGGAAGCAAACAAACCTCAAATAGGAAGTCTTGAAGTCCCTATGAGTGTTTTTCTTCCTCTGCCCTCCCTTTCTTACTTGTACCACATAAGATCAGATTACTAAAAGAGAGGGGATCACAAGGGTAGGAGTTTTCTGAACTGTTTTTTTTTTTCAATTACTGAGCCCTGAATAAATTATCTAAAGTCACTCAGCTAGCTAGCAAAGTGGGAGCTGTGGTGGCACAGTGGTTAAGCACTTGGCTGCTATGACAAACATTGGTGGTTCAAATCCACCCAGCGGCTCCATGGGAGAAAGACCTGGCAATCTGCTCCCATAAAGATTACAACCTAGGAAACCCTATGGGGCAGTGTACTCTGTCCTATAGGGCTGCTATGAGTCAGAATCGACTCAAGGGCACCCAACCACAACAACAACAGCTAGCAAAGGGAGGGGTCACTCTTTGAACCAACAGTTTTCTTCTTCAACCCACTCATTTGGGGAGGAAAAAAGGTGTCAGGAAAGGACAGAGATTCAGGGCCATGGTCATAGGAAGGCACGAGGTCATCTGCCCAGGCATTGCAAAGCCTGGATTTGGGGTGGAATGACTGGCAGATGTGTGAAATGCTGCAGGGGGGTTATGGACAAGGACACCTTCAAGAAGGCCATTGCTTTGAAGTACTTAGAGGATCACTGGTGAGTTTGAGAGCATAATTTCAGATGAAGTTCTCTGGAGGAAGACAGATTGAAGGGAAGTGGGCGGTGAGGAACTAAGGCAAACATTTTTTGGAAGTGTGAGGGCAAACACAGCTGGCAGAGAAGAAAGCAAGATCGCCTTTCTTCCTAATACCGTGGCAACGTGGACGTTCATACATACCCCGATTCTCCCTGGCAGAAGTGGGTGGAGTGCACCAGACCGAAAACAACCAAGGAAAAACTAAAAAACAATTGAATATAAGGACAAAATATGGAAAACAAATTCATTCTAAATGAATAACCTCAAATCTGAACTACTTAATTTTGTAGAAAAATGATGCAGTCTTTCCAATTTAATTTAAAAAATACACAGAGTAACATTCTTATGATGATATTCACTAAATGAATGTAAAATGCCTCTAAAATAACAAGAATGTAGGAGGTATAGAAAGGAGTAAGTCTTGAAAAGGTCTTTCTCAAAAGGTGAAGGACCCCAGTGGTAGCAAATGTACGTCATTTAAATTTTGAAAGCAGTAAATGGAGCGATACTACGCCCAAAAGACAGATCAGAGTTTAGAAAATGAATCCATGAAAAATTATAACAACTTCTAAAGCCTATTTTTAAAAACACTGTTTTTGTTTTCGTATGCCCTCGAGTAGATTCTGACTCATAGCGACCCTACAGGACAGAGTAGAAATGCCCCATAGGGTTTCCTAGGCTGTAATCTTTAGGGGAGCAGATCACCAGGTCTTTTGTCCCGAGGATCAGCTGGTGGGTGTCAACAGCCGACCTTTCTGGTCAGCAGCCTAGTGCTTAATCACTGTGCCATTAGGAATGATAAAAATACCTATGAAACTCTATGGAGCAGTTCTACTCTATCCTATAGGGTAGCTATGAGTTGCAATCGACTCGACGGCAATGGGTTTGGTTTGGTTTTTGGTATATTGAGTATAGAGATGTTACTTATTTGCAGTAATACGAAACGGTGCATTTAATTAAAAGTAGCATATAGTTAAAGAATAATCTCCAAAAATTATTATCTTACAAACCTACCACTTGAAGAGGCTGTGCAATTCAAAAGTTGGCACCTTATGACTTTAACGAAATACTCCACACATCATTTTTGTGGTTTCCCATGAAAGAACTGTACTTACAAAGTACCCAACTTTGGAAATGTTATCCCAATGAATCCTTTGAAAATGATCTTAGATAATTTCTGATATTTTGGAGTAACTAAACATTAGTAAACATGTATTACTCAAACCAGAACTCAGATAATCATGTGGGTAAGGCAAGCATCAAACAATTCCATAAGCCTTACACATTCATGAGAAGAAAACGTCACACATTTTCAACCAGACTTAATTTTCACTTAAAGCTATTATCTCCTCAAACTTGTGGTAAATAATCTGTTTATATTTTGGCCTTTTAATTTCCATGCTCATGACAACTAAAAGCCAGTCTAACACTAAAGAAACCTTTGAAATAAACTTTTTGGGCTAAGTTACTGCAAATCTTACATCCATTTCTTCACTAAGACTTTTAAACAATTTCATTAGAGCAGAGGTTTTCTAATTAAACAGAATAAGATTCAAGTAGTTCATGAAAACAGGCTTTCATAATTTGATACCAAATGTAAAGTTAAAGGGGGAAAAATCACCTGAGTTGGACATTAATGTTCCCCCAAAGAATGTGACACCAAACCTATTTGCAAACATATTGCCGAGAATTTTTATTCAGCTCTCCAACTTTATCTAGCTGTGATTTTTTCATGCTTTATTAGGGTTCCACAAGAAATGAGTCATTTGGATAGTGACATGCTGGGTGCCTTGCAATACACATTTAACTCTGTATTCTGGCAGTTAATCACTCATTTGTTATTGTTCTATTTTTAAAAATAGGAAGAATATATGCAAACTCAGGAATAGAATAATTATCTTTCAAAGAATAAGATTTCAGTTATAAAATATTCTTAGTAAAGCCGCATTTCACAACTACAGGGGGTCAGACCCTGCCCCTGAAATGGTATCCCTTCCAGATAAGAACATTAACAGTAAAGCCAATTATAGAATTGTTAGTTAAGGATTTAGATATTCACAGTTAGCAAGGAAAATGTAACACCTTCATTTCCCAGCATTTTAACTCTGTGTGTGTGTGTGTGTGTGTGTGTGTGTGTGTGTGTGTGTGTGTGTGTGTGTGTGTGTGTGTGTGTGTGTGTTTTCACAGATCTAAATCCTCTTAAGCCTTCTAGTTCTGCCAACTAAAAATAATAGACGTAGCAAATCAATGTAATTGGAAAAATCACATGGAAAAGAAACAGAAAGAGCTCCCATCTATATCCTATATTAAAATGAGCTTAACAAACAAATCAAGAGCCCTTGTAGTGCAAAGGTTAAGTACTCGGCTGCTAACTCAAAGGTTGGAGGTTGGAACCCACCCAGTACCTCTGCGGAAGAAAGACCTGGCAGACTGCTCCCATAAAGATTACAGTCACATTGGGTCAATCAATATGAGTTGAAAATCGACTCAATGGCACCCAACAAACATCAAACATATAAAACTTGGTTATTGAAAAAAATGTTCTTGTTGTTCTTAGTTGTCCTCAAGTTGACTCAGACTCATGGAGACCTTACATGTAACAGAACAAAATGTTCCCTGATCCTGCACTATCTTCAGGACTGCTGTTATGTTTGAGTCTATTGCTGCGGCCACTGTGTCAATCCACCTCACTAAGGGTGATTGATATTTATTTCCAGTTAAAATTCCCTTATATATCTCATCATGAATATTTCAAACTAATTCACAGTAGCTGGTATCTTTGAGTTTTGTTCTTCGTTGGCTTCTACTCATTTCTCAAAGCCATGGTACCCACTAGCTGCCTCCATTAAAAAAAAAAAAAAAATCCCAGTTAAAGGTTAACTGAGATGTGAGTGAAAATCACATGGAATAAGGTTTGGACCAGTCATGACCTCTTGCTCATGCTTTGCCCATCCTATGCTTGCATCTGCTCCATCTGCATAAATATAAGCTAAAACCCTCTGGGTGGTGACAGAGTCTATATTCTGCACTGCACTTAACACATTTTTCATGCTCTTATTATTAATAACAACAGCAGTGATAACACGTATTTTCTTAATATAAAGGAAAATGTAAGTATCACAACTGTCACTTATTCACACTCCCTTTCATCTTCAAGGCCTCATACACCTGGGGGAATCATTACTAAGAGCTACATATTGACTCTTCCTTCTATTCTACTTTTAATTATCCTCATCTGTCTCCCACATCTTTTTCTCTTCCCGTATTTTTAACTGCCCCTCTGCTTTCTTTACCTAGCCCACCTATTATTTCATCCTGAATGCCAAGCTGCAGCAGAATTTTTACTCAGGTGCCAAGAAAAGCATCTCCACGCGTGTGTTCAATTGGCCTGACTTTTGCACTTGGTAGGATTTTTTGAAATCAGCACTATTTACATTTCGGGGCAGATAATTCTTTGTTGTTGGGGACTGTCCTGTGCACTGTAGGATGTTTAGCAGCATCCCTCCCCCCAACTGTGATGAATAAAGTGTCTCCAAACACTGTCAAATGTCCCCTGGGGGACAATCCCCATCCCCCCTCCCCAGGTGGAGAACCACTGCCGAAAGGTACATTTAGTCCTTTCAGAGTGTCACATTGCAGGAGCTAACAGAGAGTAAAAATGTGATAAATATTTAATGGAAATTACATTAATACACACACACACACAATTTTAAACGTATTTTTATGAAAAATATTAGTTCTGCTACTTTAATTATGAAAGCTAACCTGGAATACAGCTTTAAGCAAAGAACTAGCTATGATTTAAGGCCACTATGTCTTAACGTCAAATTAAAATAAATCCTTCTAACAGCACTTTGATAAAATCACTTAGCTTGTTAAAACATATAAAATGTTTGGTTCCCCTGGGCTACATTATGATGAAGGTACATTCAGAGATGAAAAAACGCTTCTAATTTCACAAGGTCACAGTCCATTTCAAAATGAACTATACTTCACCATTTTCTAAGATTTCTTTGCTTCCTTCACTCACCTAGCCAAGGTCTCTCTGCTTCTGAACTTTACTATAAATCTGGATCCTGTCGAGTACAATTTAATCTCTGATGTATTTGAAAAGCCTTGTAAGTTACAACCAAATTACAACCTTTTCCTTTTTTTCTTGTTTTCTCTCCTATGGTAAGTAAGCACATACATACAACATCAGTATCCTCTATTGGAAAAACTAATGCAGGTAGCATTAAATGAATATCCTAGACACCAGTCTGTTATTGGAGGCCCTGTGAGTTAATTCTTAATTGCATGGGCTCTGTAGCTGATCAGACCTGGGTTCAAATTCTGACTCCCAACTGTTCACTATCTATGTGATCTTAAGCATGTTACTTACCTTCCCTAAGCCTCAGTTTCCTCATGTGTAAAGAGTGATAATTTTTGGACCTACTTCATGGGCTTGTTGTGACATTGAAATAGAAAGGATTTAGCACATGCCTTGCACATAGTAGGTAGCCAATAAATGTTAACTAGTATCAACAATAAGGAGCCCTGGTGGTACAGTGGTTAAGCACTAGGCTGTTAATCGAAAGGTCAGCAGTTCAAACCCACCAGATGCTCTATGGAAGAAAGATGTGACAGTCAGCTCCCATAAAGATTACAGTCTTGGAAACCCAATGGGGACAGTTCTACTCTATCCTATAGGGTTGCTATGAGTCAGAACTGACTGGACGGCAATGAGTTGGCCAGTATCAACAATCCATTAATGAATTAATGTGCTTCAAAATCAGTATTCTCTCATCCTCCATCCAGATCTTTCCATCTTCCTGTGTTTCTTCATGTCAGCCCCCTATTCCAGTTACACAACCAAAACATCCAGTCATTCTAGTTTCCTCAGTTTCACTCACTACCTCCAACTCCTATCCATCAACATCATCACTAACATTCTAGGTACTATGCTTTTACATCCAGCATCACCCTCAGCATCTAAGACAAATCTTGTATCTATTACCTCCTCTCCATCCCTACTGTCCCTGTCCTGGATTAGACCTCATCTTCTCTGCTCTAGGCGATTATAGAATTTTTTCAGATCCATCCTTCACCCTACTCTGATCCATCCCCTTCACAGTAAAACCAGGATATTTATTCTAAAACACATATCTGATTATTATTTCCCTGCATGATATATCGTAATGTCCGTCTCCCCTCTTCAGGATAAACTCCAACCCTATAAGCCTGCTAGACAGGGCTCTTCACCATCGGACATTGGCGTTCCTAGGCTATTTTGTCCCACATGGCTCCTCACACTAGCCATGGAAAACTAACTCCAGGTCCCTGAAGAAGTAACGTTCTTCCTAACATCTCTGCACATACTAGGACTGCACCTGCGGTGTCAATTTCCACACCATCCCTGTGGCTAGCTCACCTTCCAGATCCCCTTTAAGCATCTCTCTGAAGCACTTTCAGAGCTCTCTGCAGCTGGGCTAAGACATGTTCCTTCACAGGTCTTCCCTCCCCACAACTCCCTGAACCTACCTGAAAATGCTTACCTTTGCATTGTAATAGCTGACATTCTTATCTATCTCCCTTACTAAATTTTATTGCCAGAGTTTAGCACAGTTTTTGTTTATCTATTTTAAAAAATTATTAAGTACTTGGCACATAGTAGGCACTGAAAATATGTTTGTGTAAAAGAATGTCTGAATGAATGAAACAAATAATGTGAACGTTGAGGAAATTAAAAAGGTTCCTTTTGTTTTGAGTGACATAATAAAAAACATAACACAATGGTGTTTTAAAATGGCTCATGTGCCTAATATAGCCATAAAACATAGTGCCTTTTACATAGAGTCTGGTGCTGGAGAGGCACTGCTAGCACTCCCACTCAGAGGACCTAAATGTGGAGCAGTGTCTGCCGGCGCCCCCAGGCAGTGCAATCGATAGTGAAGTGACAACAGCAGGTGTGTCTAACTAGGGAGTCTGGTGTCAAAGCAGAGAACTATAGCCTTCGGTAATATAAAATAACAACAATAATAAAGAGAAAGAAGAGGGAACCCTACAGAAGAGGAATAATCTAATCTCCAGAATTAGCACAGTGTTACAGTTAAATGATCTGGTTTCAACAAACAATCACAAGGCAAAGGAAGAAGGAGGAAAAGATGGCCCATGCAAACAACCAAAATAAGGGGATGAAAATTGTCCCCAAGAAAGACAGGTGATGGAATTACTAGTCAGAGACTTTAAAGGATATTGCCTTTTAATACAAAATTAAAGATGTGCAACATGGGGCTAATGTTCAAGCCCCAGCTCGTGAGATCTCTAAACAGAAGGTCCCAGAAATCAAAATGTGGTAGCCAGATTGTTTTCAGAAGCCAGACAGAAAGTCGGATGTCAATTACAACATTTATTCCAAAATGTCTGACTTCCCTGTGATACACTGTAATGTCCCCTAAATTATTAACAGCCCCTGGCACTAGAAGCAGTGGGGACAGCACTCGGAAAGTGAACAGCACATTTATTTAGCTCCGAGATTGATGATCCAGAGGGAGGGGAGAGATGGTAGTTATTCTGATCGGTTAGAGGTCTCACTGCCTTTGTATCTGGGCCTCCTCTGGTCTCTGCTCTTTGTGGGTGCAGACCTGCAGGACACTTGTGTCTCTCTCCCTTGCTGTCTCAGTGCTGACAGCTCCTCTGTGTGACAGTTTGAAATCCCAGCAGTGAAGTGTAAAAATACAACACAGGAAGAAATCTAAGCAGGAATTTCAAATTATATTTTTAAAAAGTTTGGAATGCACTAAACATTCAGAAATTTATTTCCGTAGTAGAGCTCAGAGACAGGGAAGGAGGCATAAACAAGGACCAATGAAGTCATCGTTTCCTGTCCCATCCTCTGTACCACCCTGACTCCTTCAGACCTGAATCCAGGAGTCCTAGATTAATTGTTCTCACTACAAGGCAATGTAAACTATTCAACCTTCCCAAAACCATAGTTTCCCAGAAGTTAACATTCACATCATCAAACTTATGTTTCTTTTGTTATGCGGTTTGCTCTTTTAACAGAAAAACAACAAAACCTAAAAAAAAAAAAAAAAATTCTTTAGCATAATATGAGATGGGAGAAGCCCCTTCACCTTTGTTTCTTCATGATTCAGTTCATTTTCTTTTTTCTCTTTTCTTTCCTCCTCCTCCTCCTTCTTTTTCACTTCTTCCTCCTCCTTTTCCTCCTTCTTTTTCACTTCTTCCTCCTCCTCTTCCTCCTCAACTCTTCCTCTCTCTCTAACATAGCTTTACCTGATACACTTCAAATGAAAACATGAGTCCTTGAATATTTTCTGCATCTAATTCTACCAGTAAGTAACTGAAATGGTTAATGTTAGCAAAGGATGAGCTAACTGTTGGTTAAATACAATTATTCTAAATTAAAATGGAGTTGATTTCTATGGCTTATGGACTTAAATAGCAAATTGAGTGATATTATCATAGAAATGATAAAACATATGACTAGACTAGACATAGCTAAAGAAAATGGTTCTAATTTAAATATTGATGTTTTTTCCTGTGGTCTCTATGTGTCTGACAGATCAGAATGAAGTCAGAGGATTACCAGCATTGAATAATGTTAATTTTAACAATATTCTGGGGAATCCACATTGGCAATAAAGCTGAGTGTATTTTGAGCCATGTTTGCTTTCAGCAGGGTAAGATTGCAGGGGAGAAGAGAAGTACAATTATCAACCCCAATCCCCCAAAGCCATTTCCAGTACTAATGATCCTGAAAGACACTAAGTATATTACCAAATATGTAAAAGTATATGTACAGGGTCTAGATTCATAAAAACACAGCACATTCATATACACTGTAATCATAATAAAACTGATTACATGATTTGACACTTTTCTCTAAGGTATAGGTTAAAGTGAGGTCTAATAGTTGCAAGAGTAATTCAAACAACATAAAGTAAAATGTTTTGGCAAATAATAAATGATGTATGCAAATATGCATTAACCACACTGTCCCAATACTATGCAGAGCAACTCATGTCAGAATGCGCATCAGAAGAGCAACCTCCGGGACTTCTATGTTACACTGGTGACCTTACTGGAGGTATTTATGTGGGTAGGGCTAGAAACTGAGATGGTAAAGGACCAGAAGATGGTTGTACAGGAATAACAACCCTTAACCTCAGCAGCCTAGCAAAAGGACTCCATCTTTACAGGCAGACACTACAGTCGTTTCCCACTGAATTCTGCGAACCCAAAGCAATGAATTTGCACCCAACTCCTAGCATCCCCCTACAACCTCACAGCAGTTTGTAGTACATTAGCACACAATTTTGCCACATCATTCTCTTGACTTGATTTCTTATCTGGATGGAGGTGTTTTTTTTAAACTGTACTCCAAATTTCTATTTACAAAACTGTTTCCAAATTCCTGTACTTTCCCTCAATTATGAGAAAAGTGAGTGAGCCATGGTGGTCATCTCACTTTCATTGTGATCATCTTTGCTGTCTAGGGGAATGACTTCAGTAAAACCCCCTGCCACCCATTAGAGGGGATACGTGAGGCTATAATTTTACAAAGAAACATTGTCAGATTAGAGTGCCTTCAACTCCTGAGCACAGCGCTGCTTAAAAATAGTTAAGTACGTTCTGTTTTAAAAGACTCACCAGTTACGTTGCTGGAAAAACACATGTAGTTGAGGAAATAAATATTTATGACCAAAACTGAGATTCAGAGGTGATAGAACAAATACTGGTATGGTTTTCTCTCCCATAAGTCATTTGCCATGGCTGGGATCACTGCCCAAGGAGGGTTTGTTCTCCCAATGGTACTGTCTTCCTTCCATAACCACACCAAACATCGTGCAGAGAATGGCATATGAAATAATGACTGCATCCGTCCTTCACTACAGCCATTGTACCTTCATGTTTGGATGGGCTACTACCCCTGAATAAATGTAGTATAATATGTGCATTTTAAACTTTCAATTTAATAAAAGGTTCTCAAATTTATAAAGGTACTAATGCTAATGAGCAATATCTTACATCTTATGTTGCACATCTGTTACAGAAAAGATAATCAATTGACCAAGAGGCACATTTATCTCCTTTCAAATGCTTCATGTTATCCAGTACAGTAACAAAGACACCAAATATAGTATTGAACTATTTCATATAAATCTTATTCTTCAATTAAATAATACAGCTCCTTTTTTTCCATTGCATAACTGGAAATATATCATCTAGAATAATACCATATCTGATATGTAATAAAGTCAACTTAATTACTCAGAGGAGGACAAAAAAGATACAAGTTAAAAAGAGAAATTGCTCTAAAAGCTATAAGAAGCATAAAGAGCTAACATTGGAAAGCCAATGTTGAAAAGAATCCACCGTTTTCAATTACACCACCTGTTCCTCCTCAAAAGCTAATTAAAATACCCCTTAGAAAATATAATCTTCTACAACTTTAATTACATCTCTTCGCTTCCTTTATTCCTCAAAGCAGAAAGGACTATGACTCCCAAGAAATACTTTTCTCACTCAGCTACTGGTGTATCGTATATACTGTTGACTCTTTCTTCCTGACACGAGCTCCCACTTTCCCATAGATATGTACTGTGTTTTTACACAAATAATGCACATGTTAAATTTTTTTGCCAACCTCGCTATGAGAGTCGTTGAGTTAGAATCAACTCATCGGCAGTGGGTTTGGTTTTTGTGCTATGTCCAAACTGTTTTATTTAATTCATCATTTCCATGCACTGTATGTGTGGGCAAGTTATTTACGTGGGCACATTATTTGTGAAAAAATACGGTAATCATGAGATTTGAAGTCCCTTAAAGGCAATGTCAGAAAACATTAAATTCAATAGTAATTTCATATTTGTACCAACATAAGGAGTCCTGGTGGCACACTGGTTAAGTGCTCAGCTGCTAACCAAAGGCTGGCCGTTCAAACTCACCAGCCACTATATGGGAGAAAGATATGGCAGTCTGCTTCCATAAAGATTTACAGCCTTGGAAACCCTACAGGACAATTCTACTCTGTCCTATAGGGTCACTATCAGTCAGAAGCAATTCGACTATAATGGGTTTGGTTTGGTCTGGGTATTGCTATACAGAACGTATACACACACACACACACACACACACACACACACTATATACATATATATAACATGTATACATATACTACCTATACTGATATTATATATACACAAATATGCATATAAATCTATATTTATACTATCCAATAACTAGTAGATGTTATAAAATAATTTTCAGTTAGTGGTAAAATCCCACAACTAGAGCAAGCATGTTTACGTATTTTTTTCTTAAAGAACCTGTTTGTTAATCCATATTTTAAAAAAAAAGAAAGAAAAAGAAATTGAAAGAACTGTATTTGGTTAAGAAAATAAAAGAGAAAAAAAAATTGCGTGGTAGGTTATACATATTTTGGGAGAGGCCAGTTTTGACCAATAGCCTGACCAGGAAGCTGCTAACTTAAGATGTCCCTGTTATTTCTAGCTTTTTCCTTTCCACTGACAGAAGTGCTGTATCTTTTAAAGTTCCATCCCTCAATCCTATCATCACCCCCCCAACACGCATACTTATAACAGACTGTACTGGGGAAAGTTCTTCTACAACAGGACAAGGTGAGCAGCAGAAGGAAAACGTTAGGACGACGAGGGTCCAGCTCTTCAGGGTGTGCATGGGCCATAGGTAAGTTGGTTTTTGTGGAGATGTTGCTGTTGTTGTTAGCGGCCGGAAAGTTGGCTCCAACTCACTGCGATCTTGTATACAACAGAACGATGTTGCCCAGTCCTGCACCATCTCATGGTCATTAGTAGGTCTGAGTCCATTGTTGTGGCTATTGGGTAGTTCCTTCCACCCCAGAATGCTCATCTTCTAGCACAATATCGGACAATATTCTGTTGTGATCCATAAGGTTTGCATTGGCTGATTTTTGGAAGTAGATGGCCCGTCCTTTCTTACTAGTCTATCTTAGTCTGGAAGTTCTGATAAAACCTGTCCACCATGGGTGACACTGCTGGTATCTGAAATACCAGTGGCATAACTTCCAGCATCATAGCAACCCTCAAGTCACCACATTACAACCAACTGTCCGACGGGTGGTGCATTACAGAGATAACACATTGTAAACATTTCTTTTAAAGATGATCTTAAAATCTCCAACCTTGCGTGTAAACTCATTTATTCCTTCTTATTTTTTTTCCAGCAAAATCTTGGATAGTAAAGCAACAACAGCAATATTTGATCAATGATTATCCTTCTTCCCTTAACCCCTTCATTACCAAAATTTTATTTTATTTTATTATTGATGGCATGTGTTTTCAGTATTGGAATGCATGCTTACTAATTGAATGTGTTTAAAGTTTTGGTTGGTAACATGAATTTTGAGAAATATGATCTGGTAATAGAAGCCACCAATAAGGCAAGTGGCACTCTGGCACCACCAATATGTGGTATGATAATATACCAGTAAGAGCTATGTAAATAAATTATTGGGGCACCTTTCCATTAGGTTATCATGGGGAACCTCTGTTTTTCCAAATATGACACAGAAGAAACAAAACAAACCCATCAGGGCTCCCTAACTATCATACAGAAAAGCCATAATTATGTTTGCAAGCCTTATCTCACAAAAATAAAGGGAAAAAAGGCAAAGGTTTACAAAAGTTTGCAATACTAACACATCCAGGAAGCATCACCTAATAGAACGCTCAACCAACACAACAATAAGGCTCCTACTCAGGTTTGCTAAGTTTCACGCACTTCAAAACGGACCCACCTTGACACGAAATGCATCAGAACCCAGATAATGCCTTCACTCTGAGGTCTAGAGATCTAAAAAGTGGCTGGCAGATAGGGTTTAGGCCAACAGTAACTAAAAAAGCATAATATCTATTGTTTTAGTTATTACTGTATTCTTGGGATCCAGTACAGTGCTTATGCTCTAAAAGGTGCTGGACACCAAATCACTGTAGAACAAGACAATGCACAATGACATCAAAGAACTCTCAGAACATTTTTCAAAACGCATGTGATGATATTAAAAAAAAAGAAAAAAATCCTTTTAACTATAAAAATACCATACCTCAGAGCACACTTTTATGAGCATAAAGTATAACATGTATGTATCATATTCAATGGAGCAGAAAAACAGTAGTGAGGGCATATTTGTCATTTAGACAAGCTGGCCACAGCACTGTGTCGAATGTATGTGGTTCATCCAAACACTATAAAAATGCATTATGTATTAGGCAAATAGCAAATAGTGTTTTAACACTAGAGAAACCTAAGTAAGAATGTAAATTTATTTATTAAGCTCCTTCAAAGAGACTCTGACTCCAGCAGGGAAACACACTCTTAGCATGACAAACAAAAACAAACAACACTAGCTCCCACAGAGGAAGCCTGAACTTGGGCATTAAATAATTAATGCTTTTTTTCTCCCCTTAACTCACACCTATTGAGACTTCTTTGTCTGTAGTTAAGCCAAGACATCATCCTACTCAAGGCAGTTGATTTGTAAAGCTCTTCCCTTATTAAAAACTGGACAGTGCATCATCGCATTTGAGGAAAGTTCAGGAGGTGAACATGGGACAGGTCTGCATGCTTATGTTCTCATTCATTGTCAGGGGTTAGTGTTATTAAATCTGGAGGCATTTTACTTCTATTCTGTAAGTGCAGAGTAGACATTCTTGAGCTCTGGGCAATTCGGGCTATTATCATTGTTCAGATTTTTTGTTGTTGTTTGTTTTTTTGGTTTTGGTTTTTTTAGGGATGAATAGGTGTTGCTGAGGACCCTGGTGGCACAGTAGTTAAGCGCTCAGCTGCTAACGGAAAGGTCGGTGGTTCGAACCCACCAGCTGCTCCGCTGGTAGAAAAGTGTAGCGATCTGCTTCCATAAAGATTTACAGCCTTAGAAACCCTATGGGGCCGCTCGATTCTATTCTACAGGGCCGCTGTGAGTCGGAATCAACTCAACAGCAATGGGTTTAGCTGTTGTTTTGTTTTTATTGTTAGTTTGTTTTTAGTGTTCAAGGCTATGACTTCCAGGCACAGCAGCAGTTTAAAGGCTTTTAAACTTGGATTCTGGATCAATGGGTTTTCATTGTAATTCCTACTGCAGCATTTCAAATCATTGCTTTAATGGTCTGCATGATTTTTCCCACCTTGATTTTCATGACAGGAATATAAAGAAAGGGCAGAGAGCTTAGAAGAACAGGTGAGCCCAGCTCAAGATGAGACATCACTTTTGGGCATCACACATGAAGCTGCATGTTCTGCATATGTTATAATGTTCCTCGGATAGGATTTTCATCAATTCTATTCATGGATTCTTTGGATTTATGATTTGACTGTCAAGTTTGAAAGCCAAGTTTACAGAAACACAGGGGGAGAATCTGAGATTCTATAATCTGAAGCTGCTTTGATAAACGGTACTTCATAACTTAAGAAAGCATCTCTTTCACCATCAAGTTACTCCCTTTCTCAAAAAAAACACACACACACATACACATACAGTAAAAAGAAGAAAATCCCATTGGCCTTTCACTACCTGCAAAACAGCTGACTTTTTGCAGCTTGGCATTAATGAGCCTCCAGAATTGGCTCTAAAATGTTCCTCAGAACAAATTTCCACACTTCATATGCAATCAATCAATCCAACAATAAATATAAAAAATAAAATTCTTTTTGCTCCAGACATCATCTCCTTGAAGAGGACTGTATTTTCCAAAGATGTCCATATCTCATCCCACAAACTCTCGTAATAATTTACTGACAATATTCCCACTGATAGGTGGGGATCTATTTTCTTCCCTCTAGAATATGGTGTGGGGTTGGGGACTATTATTCCATGATAGAATATTCTGGAAATGATACTATGTGACTTCCAAGGCTAGGTCATAGAAAGGATATAGCTTCTACCAGCTCTCCTCCTGATCCTCTCTCCCACCTCCTTTCTTAGAGCACATATTTTAGGAGACCTGAGCTAAGATGTAAGAGCTCCAACTTCTCTGAATAAGCCAAGGTGGAGAGAACATGTGAAAAAGCCACATACAGAATGAGAGAGATATGCCTGAGGAGACCTAGCTCTGCCAGCTCCCAGATGTTCGAGTCTGGCCAACATCAACAAGTAGAGAGACGTATAAATGACTGAGTCTTCAGATGGTTCCAGATACCCACATTCAAGTGTTCCAGCTGCAACTCCAGATCTTGCAGATCAAAGAAAAGTCATCTCCTCTGTGCCCTGTCTGAATTCCTGACCCACAGAATCTGAGTATAAAAAACGTCTTCTGTTCTGAAGCCACCAAGTGTTCATGCAATACGTTACCCAGCTCTGGTAACAAACACTCCCTACATGCTGTATTCACTGCCAGCAAGCACAGTTCTTTGCACAAATAAAAACTTCTATAATATGCCAAGAACTGTATTGTGTATATTATCGCTTCTCCTCACAACAATTTCGCAAGCCATTCCTGTTGTACAGACGAGGAAAATGGCACTCGGAGAAGCTAAATGACTTGCTCAGTATCACACAGCTGAGAGGTGGAACCAAGACTGGAACTCAAGTCCTTCTGACCACAAAGTCCATGATCCTCCCCTGTCTTTCCCTGTCTCCCCCTGAATGTCCACATTGCAAGGGGAAGCATGAGACCAAGGTTTTAGCTACAAGAAGCAGTCTCAGTAAAACTATCCTCACCCATTTCTCCCTTTTCAACTAACTGCAGTGAAAGACACTGAATCGTATCATTTACAGACTAACACAAAATTATAGTTATTTCCAGATACATTGATACAAAATACTATAAGACTAAGGGGAGTGCAACGTGAAGGCTGATTAATAGGAAACTAGGAAGAAGACGTTTATTTTGAACAACATTAAGGATGCCTGCTATGTTTTGATTTTAAGGGTTACAATTGCTCTTTGACAAAAGTGCTCCTATGAATTTAAAATTACATTCATTTATTTCACAATGAATGTTTTCATTCAAAGACTTTTACTGCTCTCTGTGGGCATATGATTAATATGCATGTGCTACGACAATATTCACAAACTTCAAGATCTTAGAGAGGGAAAAGAAAGATCAGTGTTCCCCAGGCTGAGGTTGTTTTGAGTACACTTCTACACCTGTAGAGATGCTATTCTGGAGGTGGGCTGTGTTTGCATCTTGAGTTCATGTCAGGATGCCCTTCTGTCCTGATATTTTCAAGGGCAAAGGCATTATATTTTTATTCCAATGGACTGTGCTCATAAAAAGCCATCCTTATATTTTGGAGCCTTCAAGAGAAAGCTTTTCTTTGATGGTGAATGAAAACAAAGGCAAAAGATGAAAGGAACCATCTTTTAAAGGAAACAGAAAAGCCTCTACAAAGAAGTACAAAAATGTAGAAGGGGGTAGGGGTGAGAGATGCATTATATGTGGAGCGAGGAGAAGAAGGAAGGCCCAATGGACCAATCCTTTACTAAGGTTGTTTAAGTTTGGGGAAAAGATCATTTTCGAAGGTTCCATGAACAAAACTGACAGCTAGGAGCTTAAAATACACACAGCCACAATGTTTCCATTTTGTTGGGCTTCCACAAGCATTCCTGTGAACAAATTCTACATATATAACAGGCTCCTTGTGATGTGTCTATAGCAAGGCAACAAACATATCAGAACAATTTGGAAACCAGTCAATATTTTGGTTTATATAATGTCAATCAACCAGTTGGGCTGATTTTTACCATAAATGGAGTATTTTTAAATTGACTCAATGGTGGACTTGTATAAGCACTGTAGAAGGCTAGCAACACAGGGGAAGTATGTATAGCTGGAGGTGCTCAAGAATGTCAAGGGATAACACGGCTACACAAGAGGAATGGGCCAGTATAAATGAACCAAAACCAATCAGCTCTTCATTTTCAGACTGAAATCTTTCCCAAACCAGTACCTTAACATAAGGTGTTTATTGTTTTAAAGAAAAAAGTCAGATAAGCACCAAGCTCTCCTTTATTATGCCATAACTCTCACCTCTGCCTTTAAAAATAAAAGACCCAGCCAGATTAGACTGTATTCTTTTTAAATTCTAGTTTCAGCTGTTTTCAGCAACTCATTTTAAGCAACATCTGTCCAGTCTGGCTCTTGCGGAGATGCTCAAAAACAAGTGTCCTCATTTGAATGCTACGGGACTCTCCCAAGGGAGACAATAATGCTTTGAACGCAAGCAAACACTATCAAAACATCTACAATCCTTGAACTTCTTAATCAAGCTCAGTGCATAGTGTACAATATGACCCAATTTCATCTCTAAGAAAAAAAAAGAGCCGTCTGTTTCCTTGCCACCTTCCAAAGCATCATGTTGTTTTTATATTAAGAATTCAAGTATTCATTGACCAAACTAGTTTTGAGGCAACACTGGCCAGGAGTAAGATTATGCAGAGAAGGACTCAAGATTGGACACAAGTAGCCTGGAACTGGAGTGTGTGTACAATACATGTGTACAAGCCCACATATTGTAACTGTGTATGCTGGTGGAGGGTGAGAATTATCTATGTTCAGGTCCACAACACAGAACCATTTCATGAAGAATTAATACACAATCTAAGTCTCATAGAAAGGGATCCAAAGAGGTTAATAAACACCTACTAGATCTCAGACATGGTAACACACATGGTATATACAATATCCCATTTGATCTTTACAATAATTCCATAAAGTAGGTAATAGTTCCATTTTAGAAATAAGTAAAGAAGATTCAAAGAAGCTAAATATTTGCCCGTGTTCACACAGTTGTAAATGGCAAAGCTGGGATTTGAACCAATGGTATTTTGACAAGGAGGTCCACGAACTCACATCTACCAAATTTTATAAGTCAGGGAGTAAGAAACTGAAAATGAGCAAAAAGGAGGCTCTTTAAAATTACTGATTAGAGGAAAGTATTAGCCCAAGAGACAGAATGGGCCACATAAACCAGAGACTTCATCAGCCTGAGACCAGAAGAACTAGATGGTGCCTGGCTACCACCAATGAACGTTCTGACAGGGAACACAACAGAAGGTCCCTGATGGAGCAGTAGAAGCATGGGGTGCAAAACTCAAATTCTAGTGAGAAGACCAGACTTACTGGTCTGACTGACACTGGAGGCACCCCGGAAGGCATGGCCCCTGGACTGTCTATCAGCCCAGAAATAAAACAATTTCCTAGGCAAACTCTGCAGACAGGGATTGGACTGGACTGTAGGACATAAAGTGATACTCATGAAGAGTGTGCCTCTCAGTCAAGTAGATACAAGAGACCAAAGGGGCAGCTTCTGTCCAGAGGTGAGAGGGGAAGGCAGAGAGGGTTAGGAGCTGGTTGAATGGTCATGAGGAATCAGGGGCGGAAAGGAGGAGTGTGCTGTCGCAGAATGGGGTGAGCAATTAGGGTCTCATAACAATGTATGTAAAAAAATTTTGCGTGGGAGACTAACTTGAAATGTAAACTTCATTTAATTACAACAATTTTAAAAAATTGCTGATTAGAAGCATGATACATTTATTTATTAATGTTTTTATTTTCTCTCCTCCTGAACATTCCAATGAGAACAAGAAGAGAAATGAGAGAAAAGATAAAATATCATCTGTGATTACTGAAACTACGTAAGAAGAAAACTCAAACACATTTTGATGCATTCAAAAAATAATTTGCAATGGCACAGGTTACGTGTTGAAAGCTAGCTCTCAGGAGTTTAACCTTATATTCTACTGAGGCAGTAGACCAAACAAAAGTTGTTCAACCAGACCAACTTGTAAAACTTTTTAACTTCTCTATGAAGCGAAATGTATAGGATATGATATTTCCTCTGGGAGAGAACAGCCTATGTAATATATAAGATTGGTTTTTCATTCCCTTGATTGAAAGAAAAGTCAATCAAAATTCGCTTGGGAAACTTCCCATACCATTCCAAATAACAAAAAAGAGGCTAGACAGATGTCTCAATACAGTAAGCACTAGATTCTTCTCAAAAATATTCCATATATATGGTTTGTTAAACATAATTCAGTCCTTAGATTTTACTGATTTAAGGGAATACCTGGGGGAAAACTATCTTAACCTGGAGTTGGTTTAGAACTGCTTCCTTTCAAGACTTTCCAGTTTCTTCCATTAAAATTTGTCATGGCTGGTCTCACAATTCTGCCAGAAATTTATGAGATGAAAAAAAAAAAAAAATCTTGTAATAGGTCCAGAAATAAAACTATGGCATTTTCAAAGAAAACCTGGATGAATGCCCTTTAAAAGGAGTTTGGGGAGGACGATACAAACCATATGTTCCAGGTATGTGATGCAAACCACATGGTCCATGAGGCTTCTTGCACTTGATATGCGCTTCCTTGAGCGCCAACATCAACAAACAACAATGTTTACTATGATCGCGGTTACAGCCAAGGTTGGGCGGAAGTGTGGGTTCCGTGAGCCTCAGTCCAATTTGTTTTAATGTCAAGTAAGAAAACTGACATTTTGGGGTACAATATTGCTATCTAAGCCAAATATGTGGGATGAGGTGGGAGATTAGCAGATACTAAATCAGAAGTGAAGAAAACAAGGGGCATTTAGTGAAAATAGGAAAGTCTCTACGGAAAGGTCACAACCTTGAAAACCTATAGAGTAGTTCTGCTGTGTACACATGGGGTCGTAATGAGTTGAAATTGACTCAAAGGCAAACAATAAAAACAACATTTTTGGGTCAGTTTTGCTCCATTTTCCACAGTAAGTTTCATTATTTTATACACCAGATACACCCCCTGGGAACTTTATACAAATTAGTTTCTCCATCTGGTAGATGGTGAGGTTGTTTGATTACCAATTCAGAGGCCCAGGTTCAAATCTTTGCTCTTTGATAACCTATACATGTAACCTCGACAGGGATCATAAAAATAGGTAATCAGGTTATATCACTTTTAAGGTGTTCTAAAATTCTGGATATCTGCAAAATTATTCCTTATTATAATAAAAACAGTTCACTATATAATGGCAATATGAAATGTCTTTGGGTTTTAAAAAAAAAGATTTTTTCATTTGCCTGAGTAATCATTCTAACCCCCTTGCTTGCCCATGTCTAGTAAATTAATAATGTTGCATAATATATCAAATTTTCATAAGCAAGGGATACATGCATTTTTATCTTTTATTTCCATCTTATCGTTCTCATTCCCCATAATCTCTTATTCTCTCAGTATATGGGTAACAAACTGAATATACCCTGAGTTACTTACATACATGCTACAAAGGGGGAAAATATAAGATGGCATCTGAATAAATGATGTAAGAGATAGTACATTATGATTTCAAAAGAAACTACTGAGTAAAAAGAGAGATCCTTAGACCCGGATATAGCTAGTACATTCTCCAGTTGAGTTCTTGAGTGGCACAAACCGTTAAGTGCTCAACTAACCAAAAGGTTGGGAGATCAAACCCATACAGGGGAACCTCAGAAGAAAGGCCTGGCAATCTGCTTCTGCAAGTTGACAGCCTTGAAAACCCTGTGGAGTGCATTCCTACTCTGCATATATGGGGTTTCCATGAGTCGGAATCAACTTCAAGGCAATAGGTTTTATTCTGGGCTTTATTCTCCAATTAAATGAACAAAAATGTTCCATGAAAAGGCACCAAAACTGAATTGTCTCCCAAATTCTGAAAACTGTCAGATGGTGCTAACAAGGCCCTGGACTTGGAATCTGTCTCTAGTCCTTCCACTGGGCTATCCAGTTCTGTGGTCGCCCAGAGAATGCAGTGACAGCAAAGGGGATAAAGAGAAAAATCTTGGAATTCCATGATTCAGATTCCGGCTCTGCTTTTATTTTCTCACTCCCCGGGGAGTCTCAATGGATACTAACACCCACTTCATAGGGTCAATACAGGATGTCAATTCGATATGTGGCTATAGCTTTTAGAACAGAACGCAGCATACATTAAGTCCTGGATAAATCTATGCTGTTATCACTGTTCGTGATGGTGCTGTTACTATTATTACCCATACCCACTGCTGTTCAATCAATTCTGACTCATACCAACCCTATAAGACAGAGTAGAACTGCCCTAGAAGGTTTCCAAGGAGCAGCTGGTGGTTTCGAACTGCCTGCGTTTTTGGTTAGCAGTCATAGCTCACCGTAGCTCTCAACCACTGTGCCACCAGAGTTCCATTACTATTATTAAGACACTGTAAAGCTTATTTTTCAGGTCTCTTATTCATATCACATAGACTGTGATGACCTGTGCAATTGATATATGCTTCCTACAGAATATCAAGCTATCTAGTCATGATTAAATGAGATTAGGCAAAAAAACAAAAACCAAACTCATTGTCGTCGAGTCGATTCCAACTCATAGCGACCCTGTAGTGGGTGCACAAATCAACTATACTTTGAACTATAGTCAATCTTACTTTTCTTATTCATAAAATGGGTGAGTTTGTTTAAATAATCTCTAAAGCTCTTTGTGGGTCTATGCCTCTAATCATATATGCCCCAATTCATATCATTAGTACCATCAACATGCATGTAAATGCATCTGAAGAACCTTTCAAATTTTGTAAGTCAGGGAATAAGAAACTGAAAAGGGGCCAAAAGGAGGTTCTTCCAAATTATTGATTAGAAGCATGATGGATTCATTACTGTTTTTATTTTCACTCCTGAACAATGTTGTTGGTTGCTTCTGTCGATTCTAACTCACAGCAACCCTATGTGACAGAGTAGAACTGCCCCATAGGGTTTTCTTGGCTATCATTTTTAAAGAAGCAGATCACCAAGTCTTTCTCCCATGGTGCCGCTAGATGGTTGGAACCACCAACTTTTCAATGAGCAGCCAAGTGCTTAATCATTGCCACCAGGGTGGAAGTGTCCAAATCACGCTAGGTGTCCCTTAAAATGGACATTGTTGAGGAAGGCTGGCAAAGGACCACTGCAGCATCAAGCTGGTCATCAGTAAAATGATAAAATGGCTCTTAGACTCGGCTTTATAAAAAATATTTATAAACGTTAAAAAAAAAAAAAGAAGCTTTGTTCAGGTACACCATTATGATTCTACCTCTAGTTGGCAGATATATTATAAATGTAACAAAAAATTGGGTGGATAAAAAAATAAAAACAGAACCACAGTATGAGTAAGTGACTACTGAAAATGGAGTATCTTCCCCTCTGAGATTAGTTCGTTTCTTGCTGCATGAAGATTTACTGGAGTCATCTGTGGCACCACAAAGTGCAATATTCTCTCTCTTCAGTCACCTCCAGTCTAGAATATTATTGTCTACAGACAATGAGTGAACCAGGAATGCTTATTTGGAATGAATTAAAAATCCCTCTCCTAGCAATACCAATTTCTTCTGTAACAGAATAACAACATAGGGTTATTTTCTCGAATCCACAACTTAGCATAAATTATCTCTTTAAAAATATTTAGGCCTAAATATAAATTCAGCAATTTATTAACGGGGTAATTTATTCAAGAGACGCACGCAACATACTTCTCATAAAATGGAACAACATGACCCAAAGTGATGTTACAGAGTTCCAAAAAAGACAGTGAGAAGCTGATGAGAAGGAGGGGAGAAAAAGAATAAAAAAAGTACTAATATTACAATAGTACAGAGACAATGGATGGAACATGGGCAAATTTGGGGAAAGTGTGAACAATGAATTGGTAAAATTCTGATCTCGGTAAAATTTCTTTGTAGACAAGTTTGCAGATGGCAAATCTGTTACTTAATTTTCAATATTCAAAATGCCCCTAAGTATTTTCACTATTCAAATGCCTAGACCTCCTTTTTAACCTACAATTTTAATCTTCTTCTAGAATATTTAGTAGAGTTGACAATACGTGGGGAAATGGATTTGACTGGGAAGTGCCTCCTTTCTTTTGGCATCAAGGGAGGCAAAAATAATTCCTGAAAAGGTAAACTTTGGAGAGCAAGTGAAGGGAAGTGATTACCCCTCTCTTAATTAAGAGTCCAGAGTGTAAAACAACTTGGAGACTATGAGTGGGAAGAAAAGATGTTAAGCGGTTAATGAAATGAGTTTTGACACTTTAGTCATCATGGCTACAGACTCCAATAGTCTCCTCGGCCACAGCTCTAAAATATGTGCTGTCTCATTTGATTTGAGAAGGACCCAAGGTAGAAACAACTGGACCAATAAGCAACGCCATGATTACCAGAGAAAAGATTGAAGTTGTCAAGGATTTTGAGGAAGAACTTCAACAAGATGGATTGACACACTGGCCGCAACAATGGGCTCAAGCATAACAATAATCGTGAGGATGGCTCAGGACCGGGCAGTGTTTCATTCTGTGGTGCACAGTGTTTCGTTCTGTGAGTGGAACCAACTCCACAGAACCTAACAACAACAACAAGGTAGAAAAAGGACCAGAAATAGCATTTGGATTAAAGAGGTAGTTTATTCAAACATGGAGTCCCTGGGTGGTGCAATCGGTTAACATGCTCAGCTGCTAACCAAAAGCCTGGAGGTTCGAGTCCACTCAGAGACACCTTAGAAGAAAGGCCTGACGATCCCTACTTCTGAGAACCCTATGGAGCACAGTTCTACCCTGACACATGGTGTCACCAGGAGTAGAATTCCATGGCAACCGGTATCTAAACACACTGGTATCCACTATTAGTCCTACCCTCCCCAAACTGCTCACCTGTCTCCAGTGGGGGGAAAAAATAAACTCCTGAAGGTAGTACCCAGAGCACCCCGTTTAGGACTCTGAAGCTTTTTTCCCTAGAAATAGCAGGAGACAGTGTCCTGATCCATTAGTAATGTCTGCCTTGAACAGGAATAAAGAGAAAGTGGCAGCAACATGCAAAGGAAAACATAATGAATCATGCCTCTCCTTTGTTCATCAGAATCTCTATAATTTGTGGAATTGCACAAGTATTTTGACACTTTCATTATACAAGAATTGTGGTGCGTGTATTAAAAAAACAAAAGAGAATTCTATCGAATTTGAAGCTGCTCTGCCTCAATATACTTTTGGTACAAACAGCTTTCCGAACTATCTTCAAGGTTGTAAAATAGTAACCAGATTCTAAAAGGCCTACCAAATTTTACCTCAATACTTGCCAACTTACTTGAAATAACCTGGTCATGAATTCCTTACACATTTTCATTGTGGTGTGATCAAATAATCCTATAATCTAATACTAACTTTATACCAAAAGCAACTCTATGCAACTTCCTATTAGACCTATCTCATGCCAAAAATATACTGGCTTGTGTTTCAAAAACAAAAGCCTTGAAATAGTGCCATTCAATTCATAATTATGTTGTTTTGCTCCCTCCTGCCACCGCCCCCCCGCCCCCCATCATATCTCGTTTCTTTTATTCTATTGCATATCTCCTGGGTCCAAAATTGAGGGCATCTACTTCCTGGGTTATTTTACTGTTCTCCCCTAAGAAGACTCAGACTCGACCCTAAAGGTTTCCAGGTGGTCCCTCTCTTTTGTCTTTTTGATCACAGCACACTCTTTCTTCAGACACTCCAAATGCTTTGTACTAATTTATAAATAAAATGCAAGATTTTCACTTTTGAAGATGGGTAGTACCAAATAATGGCAATACATTAAACTAAGGAGTCAAACAAAGCTGTTCAAACAAAGAAATACAGCCAGAATGCTCCTTAGAAGCAAGAATGGCGAGACTACATCTCCCATGCTTTGGACATATTATCAGGAGGGATCAGTCCCTGGAGAATAACATCATGCTTGGTAAAGCAGAGGGTCAGCAAAAAAGAGGAAGATCCTCAATAAGATGAACTGACACAGTGGCTGCAACAATGAGCTCAAGCATAACAATGACGGTGAGGATGGCGCAGGACCAGGCAGTGTTTTGTTCTGTTGTACACAGGGTCGCTAGGAGTTGAAACCAACTAGACGGAACCTAACAACAACAAAAGCAAAGGAGTCACAGGGTGGACTAGAGAAGATCGGCTGCTATAATAAACTACCTACAGTCACAGTGGCTTAATGCAATGAAATCTATTTTCTCATTCATGTCAGGTTACAAGCAGACTTAGCTCCATGAAGACATTCAGAGACTCAGTGTCTTCCATCTAGTTGCTCCATCATACTCTAATGCCCTGGAATATTCCACTGGATCCTCTGCCTCTGGCCAACAGATGAGGGGAGAGAGAGACAACATGGAGAAGGCACTATTGTTCTTAAACACCTTAGCCTAGAAGTGGCACAACTCACTTCCCAATCACTTCCAATCACATTCTATTAATTATGGCCCATCGAGCTTCAGAACAACAGTTGCCATCAAGTAGACTCTGACTCATGGCAACTCCATGTGTGTCAGGTCAGAACTGTGCTCCACAGAGTTTTCAATGCTGATTTTTCAGGAGTAGATCACCAGGTCTTTCTTCCAAGTGCTTCTGGGGAGATTTGAACCTTAAACCTTTTGGTTACCAGCCAAGCATGTTAACGGTTTGCGGCACCTAGAGACCTCAGGGAAGCTGGGAAACTTGGTCTAGTGGTGTGTTCATGAAGAAGAGAACATATTAGAGAGCACTGGTTCTGGTGGTGCTGTGGTTAAAGAGTTCAGGCTGCTAACCAAAAGGTCGGCAGTTTGAATCCACCAGCTGCACCTTGGATACCCTGTGGGGCAGCTCTACTACAGGGTCACTATGAGTCAGAATCGACTCGACAGCAAAGGGTTTGGGTTTTTGGTTAGCAAATTCTAAGGAGCCCTGGTGGTGTAGTGGTTAAGCACTTGGCTGCTAACTGAAAGGTCTGTGGTTCAAACCAGCCACTCCATGGGAGAAAAGATGTGGCAGTCTGCTTTAATAAAGATTACAGCCTAGGGAACCCTATGTGGCAGTTCTACTCTGTCCTGTGGGGTCACGGTGAGTCAGAATTGACTCCCTGGCAATGGATTTTTTTTTCATAGAATGTTATTTTTAGCCCTAAGCTTTGATTTCCAATAAGACAGTATATTGATATTTGCTGTGTCTATCTCAAAAAGTTGTTCTGAGAATCAAGTAAATAAGGGACATGAAATATTTCTTAAATTGTAAAGTGCTACATAAATATACAGCACACTGGCCTCTAGACATCACAAAAGATTCTTTTTCAGGCCATTGAGAATACCCAAATTCACGAATACAGAAATATTTTATGGGTTTGGGCCCTTCTCCTGAATGTTATTTCCATCAAAAGTCACTTCCTTCCTATTCATAGTTTCATGCTGCAAATTTACTTGCTTTTTCAACATGCAGTTTTCTCTCTCGCTGGTAGTTGTTTTCAAACAATAAACTGTTTTTAATATGTCCCAAGAGTTAATGTAAACAATGAAAAAGACAACAGAATAAAAGTAAATCAAGACGCAAATGCCTGGGAGTAGGCCAGATTCACCTCTCAGCTAACAGTTCCGTTCACACACATCAAGTTTAATACCAGTGTAATTCAAATGCAGGCTCAAAAGAATTACAAGACAACTATTACATGTACCTCTAAGGTAGCTTAAAAATGGGCAAAACTGCAAATGGTAAGTCTATGGCTGCCTGGCCTACATGGAGTTATATTCTTTGAGCTTTTGAGCTTTTGAGCAACTTGCTCACATCGTTTGCGTTTCAAGGTTGAACACAAACACAACAGGCCTTCCACTGCCTCCTAGTTCACCACCATGTCTCCCACCCCCACCTTTCAAGCAGATCTGCAAATTCTGCCTATTTCCTGAAACCTTACCGTATTTTACACAAATAACATGCACCTTCTATGTTTGCCAACCACGCCGTCTCCCCCGCAAAGTATTTTTGTAAGCAAATTATCTTAATTACATTATCTTATTTTATTTTTTACAGCAACATGTGAAAAGACAAATTGGCATAGTAGCACTTACAAAAATATCTCCCAGCAGGAGGGCAGGGTTGGCAAACAAATGTAGAAGGTGCACATTATTTGTGTAAAAATACGGTACTCAAACAAATAGTGGAACATCCCTACCTTCTCCTTGTCTTTTGTGGACTGACAGAAACCCTCCAACATAAGACCATTCTCCTTCCTCTCATGTCAAACTTATCCTTTTTCTCCATGGCCACTTTCCCCAATGAAATTTAACTGGTATATTAGAGAAAACATGGAAAAAAACCTACCATCCTAGTAGTACACAGCTGAATACAGGCATTAAGGCACTTAAGTAAAATATTTATTGTGTTATTTCCTTCCCCTAGGTACTTTTTCTTCACAGGCACCTTGCCAGTACTGAGGAAATAAAGGTGGTTAAGATTCCTCAGAGGCATTGGTGGTTCAATGATAGAATTTTTGCCTTCCGTGAAGGAGACTTAGGCTCCATTCTCAGCCACCACCCATCTTTCAGTGAAGGCTTGAGTGTTGCTATGATACTGAACAGGTTTCAGCAGAGCTTCCAGACTAACCTAGGATGAAAGGTCTGGTGATATACTTCCAAAAATCAGCCAGTGAAAACCCTATAGATCACAGTGGTCCTGTCCACAACCAATCATTGGGATGGCATAGGACCATCAAGAGGATGGTGCAGGACCAGGTAGCATTTCCTTCCATTGTACACGGGGTCGCCATGAGTCAGGGGCCGCTAACAACGACAACAACAAGCTTCCTCAAGGAACTCATTCTGAGCAACACACATTGATCGACTCTGTACTTGACAGAAGTCTCAGAAAACACTCTATGGTTGTGAGGAAATTTAACATGTTAATTGAGTTAAGTGAGGTGTTTCCGAAGGGCAGAATTATGAAACTATTTTCCATACATCGGTGTGTTAACTGATCTGAGAAGTCCCATAGTAAAAGCAAAACAAAACAGAAAAAGCAAGCTCTTCCACACACAACAAAACAAATAAACAAAAGTGTGTTTCTTCAAAGTACTTATGCAGGGATAACTTTTTTCTCCATAAACCTCTTACAACATGTAAACAGATTTTCCTAAACATCAGGTTGAGAAGTATTGATCTAGATATATGGAGTATGATGAGTTATAAAGGATATAGATATTTTAATAATTTAAAGGGTAAATAATATTTTCTTCTTGAAAATATTTGGAATCACATCTCTATTGGAACAACTTTCAGTATATTATTCTAAAGAAAATTCTGTATCATTAATATTTAATTTTTGGACTTCTTTTAAATCTTATTTTAAATAATTAGGCAAATCTCTGGTTATTTTATATTCCTGTAAAAAAAATTCCACAACAAATAGTGGGAGAATTTATTTAAAATAATATATTTATAATACAGGGCTAATCATTTTTCAAATCTGGGTGAAATAAATAATTTTCTGGAAAAGATATATTACCTAAATTGACTCAAGAAAAAATGGGAAACCAGTATAGAAAACAGCAATGTAGAAGAAACAGAAAAGTTGTTTTTTTTTCTTTAGCCAAAAGAAGCAAAACTCACACAGGTACCCAATTTAGAGAAGTCTCTAACCTCAAAGCAAATTCAAACTGATAACATTCACACTAACAACAACTTTTAGAGTAAAAGTCTGATGGAAAATCTGATTTGTAGTCAGTCCCACTGAAATACCAATGTTCAGGGATTTGATGTTTTTCCTAGAAAAGTTGAATTTACAAGAAAAAGATATTTTTAGGGAAGGAACTAAACATACCCACCAGCAAAAGATAAAAATGACAAAGAACAATACATTTTCTTCAGATTAAAAACACTTGTTTCCTGCAGGTACAAAGGAAAGCTATTTGCTTTGGCCTAGACATTCTTACATAAATTTAGAAAATGAAACAAAGTTCACAAATAAAAATTTTGATTTCTTTTTAAGCTGTGTATAATATATATCTATTATTTGTTGACACTGGCAGTCTGTGTACTAGTCATTTTTTCTATGTTGACCCTTCACAGCTGCTTAAGTCTTAAAATACGTAACTTTGTGGCTGATCTTTTTTCTCACTGTGGAGCCTACCAGTTGGGATGGTAAATTCTGCTACATCTTCCCTAGCTGACCCAAAGAATGTGTATCTGTAAAAATATGTTGGGCTAAAAGTAATAGAATCGCCTGCCAAAAGTATCTTAAATACTCAGGACGTTTATTCTCTCACAAAAGACCTGTGCTGGGTGGTTTATTCAACCACTCCATAAAGGGCTCAGTCACTACCCATCTATTGGTCCACTTTGTCTTTCTCATTGTGCTAGCTTGTCCTCTTAAGATTGGCCTCCACATGCCCTGCAGTACCAAACACCGCACATAGAGGAAACATCCAGGAAAAGAACAGCGAATCTCCCTGTCCTGTGTCCCTATCTTGGGTATAAAGAAACCTTCTCAAAAACTCACCAGCAGATTTTCCCTCAGTTTTCACCAGCCAGAACTGAATTGCATGTCCATGCTTTAGTGCATCAGTTGGCAAGAAAAGTGAGACCACTGCATATTTTGGACCAATAAGATTCACTACTTAAGACCTATCCTCCTCTGGCACACATGGCCATTCAGAATAAGGGTAAATAAAATCTGGGTTCTGGTATTAGCAAGCAAAGAAGGAATGTCTCTTTGTTGTTGTTAGGTGCCATGGAATCAGTTCCGACTCACAGTAACCCAATGTACCACAGAACCAAGCACTGCCCAGTCCTGTGCCATCTTCACAACTGTTGTTATGCTTGAGCCCATTGTTGCAGCCACTGCGTTGATCCATCTCCTTGAGGGTCTTCCTTTTCTGATGACCCTCTACTTTACCAAGCATGATGTCCTTCTCCAGGGACTAATCCCTCCTGATAACACGTCCAAAGTATGTGCGAAAAAGTCTAGCCATCCTTGCTTCTAAGGAGCATTCTGGTTGTACTGTACCAAGACAGATTTGTTCGTTCTTTTGGCAGTTCATGGTATATTCAATATTCCTCACCCACAGAATAATTCAAATGTATCAATTCTTCTTCAGTCTTCCCTATTCATTGCCCAGCTTTCACATGCATATGAGGCGATTGTTGGTTAGGCAACAACAATGCCAGTCAAATAGTCTGTTTAAACACACAGGCATTTTGAAATACCAAGGTGTATTCCAAAGACATGTTCTGAATAATAGGTCAGTTGCACAAATGATCATATGTAACTTCTGATAAGACATTTACATCCTATTCTACTTTCTCATGTATAAATCAAAACTATCATGGCTGAATCTTATAGAATCAAAGAACTCTAAGGTAGAAAATTCTTGATGCTAGATAAACTGATCTCTGATAAACTGAATTATATTTTAAATTTACTAGGAATGCTCACTACATAAGAAAGTCTTCCACTGAAGATTTTTGTTGATGATCATCTGGTTTTCTTAAATTATAAATGACTATGTGTAAATATCCACCATGTCTGTCAGTTTGCTGAACTGTGGTGGTTTGTGTGTTGCTATGATGTTAGAAGCTATGCCACAAGTATTTCAATACCAGCAGGGTCACCCATGGTAGACACGTTTCAGTGTAGCTCCCAGACTCAGAAACAGACTAGGAAGAAAAGTCTGACGATTTACTTCCAAAAATCCAATGAAAAACCTATGGCTCACAAAAGAATATTGTCCAATATAGTGCTGGAAAATGAGCCTTCTAGGTTGTGGAGGGCACTCAGAATATACAGTGATCATGATCATGCCAATGATCATGAAGATAGCACAGGACGGGACAAAGTTTTGTACTGTCATAGATAGGGTCAACCTGAGTTGGAGCTGACTCAACAGCAACTAGGTTAGAACTGCCAACCTTTCATACAGCAGTTAAGCAATTAATGGTTTGCACTACACATTGGTTCCTTAATCTATATAGGTTTTCTATTTGATTCGTTCAAAAATCCAATACCACACCAACTTCATGTGTGCAGAGTAGAACTGCTCCACAGAGTTTTCAAGGCTGTGAACTTTTGGAAGCATATCACCAGGCTTGTCTTCCAAGGTGCCTCTGGATAGGTTCCAACCACCAGCCTTTGGGCTAGTAGTTGAGCACTCAACTGTTTCCACCACCCATTGGCTCATTAATCTACATGCTTTCTACCTGATACCTTAAAAATTCCAGTATGACTCTGACCAAAGAGAGTAAAAACACAACTCAGGAGTCACTCTACAAAGAAGGGCAGCAGAGACATCTTCACAAGAGCAAATCTCAGCTGGATGATCGACCAAAACCTAGGCTCGTGTCAGGTTTTTCAAGGCAGCATCATAAAGCAAGAGAGAGACGAGGACACCGGACTGGACACCAAGACATCTGGCTTCTATGGTCCTTGCTTCACAACAGATTTACTGTGGTAAGTCTCCTCTTCTTTGTGAGTGCTTCTCTCTCACCTTACAGATGAACCAAAAAAACCCACTGCCATCGAGCTGATTCCAACTCTTACCTCACAGATGAGAAGGTTCAATATCATAATGCAATTCAGCCTCTTCCCATTAATTCATTGATTCTTCTACTTAATTAGCAAATATTGAGTACCTACTTGTGCCAAGAACTACATTAGGCCCTACGCATGCTGAGAAAAAGATACGGACACTACGATCCTGAAGTAGGGGTGACAAGCAATAATCAAGTATCAAAACGCGAAGTATTACAAATGAAATAGACATAGTGATGAGGAAGAAGACAGAAGAGTAGAGAGACCTGTTTACAAGGAGCAAGGAAGGCCTCACCAAAGAGGGGACAGGTGAGAAAGAATGAGTTAAGTTAGGCAGAGAAAGAACTCTAAAAATAGGGAAGACCATGAACAAAGATCTCAAGATAATCAAAATGAAGTATGTAAAAAAGGGTCTGGTGTAATATGAAGACAGAGAGGAACTTAAGAGTAAGACCTTACCTTGTAAGGCGAGGTAAGGAGTTTTGACTTCATATCACACTAAGTGGAGATCTTTTAATGATACTATGAATCCAGTCAGGGATTGCTTCTGCTGCGGAATGTTCTGAGAACTGTAAAAATTGTTCTCTTGCTATGATCAGAGGTGTGCAGAAGAAAGAGCGCTCCCTTCAACTTACCAAGAACTGGTTCTTTATTTTAGTCTGGCTTCTCTCTCTCTTTTTTTTTTTTTAATCAAACTGGCTACAAAATGCTCTTGAAAACAAGAAAACAACAATAACATTTCCTGGCCTAGAAAATTATATTTTTTCTCTCATTCAATAAACACAGGCCTGTGTTCTAATGTTTGTTTGGTCTTATCACAAAATTTAGAGTTCCTACTCAAGAAAATCATAACCGTGGAATTAGGGTCACAATTAAATACAAGAGTTCATTGAAAATGAATGGATAACTCTCATTTCCTGAGGACTGACTATACTTTGGCGGGGGAGGGGGGAAATAGTGAAAAGGGATTTTAAGTACCCTTCATGTACCATCATCACCTTAATAAGCAAAGGGATTTTTGGCAGCCCAATGAGATGTATTATGCTTTAAATATAAATTAAAGCAGTCTTTATTTGGTGGTGGTTCCAGATTGTAAAGTTTTTTGTAGTTTTTGGATTTCTTTTTATTTTTTTATTACAGGTTACTGTGTGTGTGTGTGTGTGTGTGTGTGTGTGTTTGGGGGGGGCACACATGAATTTATGGAACACAGTCTCAGTGGAAAGAATAAATAACTGTAACAACTTCTCAAGACTCTCTACCAGAGCTCACTGGTAAATATGGATTATCATTTAAATAATGCCCCTTAACTTTTCATCTGTTACCATAAAGCTCATAAACTGTTCCAGTATAAGTAATCATGGAAGGTTGTAAACCTCTGACATCACAGAATTAACCTCTTTCTGCTGTAGTCTCTGCAGTGTGTGTGAATTATCACCTTGTCCATAGTAATCACTCAATAAGCCTTGGTGAGGAGTTCCCGGGTGGTGCAAATAGTTAACACACTCAGCAGCTAACCAAAAGTTTGGTGATTCAAGTCCACTCAGAGGAGGCTCAAAAGAAAGGTCTGGCTATCTACTTCCAAAATATCAGCCATGAAACCCCAATGGAGCACAGCTCTACTCTGACACACATGTGGTCAAAACGAGAGAATCAACTCGACATCAACTGGTTTCACTTGTTTTTAAGCCGTTGTGAAATTTTATTATGTAAAATTGTATACAAACATTAAGACTTTACAGAGTTTTCCATTTAAGGAAAGCAATTTTAAATATCACTCAGACGAAATGAGGCTCAAAGCTGGTCATTTAGATTTTATAACAATTATAGTAGTAGTAGTATATATAAGATCTACTACATATTAAACCAGAAGAAAGGTCTGGCGGTCTATTTCCCAAAATGACAGCCATTGAAAACCATATAGAGTACAGTTCTACTATGAAAAACATGCAGGGTCACCATGAGTCCAAACCAACTCGATGGCAACTGTTTATTCATATATATATATACATGCATTATATATATTATATACACACATACGTGTATATATATATGTATATGTATGTATATACATATATACAAGTATATTATGTTTGTGATATATACATATACATGTATACATATTTACAGGAGGGATCAGTCCCTGGAGAAGGATATCATGCTTGGTAAAGCAGAGGGTCAGCAAAAAAGAGGAAGACTCTCAAGAGATGGATTGACACAGTGGCTGCAACAATAGGCTCAAGCATAACAATGACTGGGCAGTGTTTCGTTCTGTTGTACACAGGGTTGCTGTGAGTCGGAACTGATTTGATGGCATGTAACAACAACAATACATATATACATGTATATGTATGTATGTGCGTTTGTGTGTGTATATATAGATACTAGAGATATGTACAGCTATATACATATATATTTTATACACACACACACACACACACACACACCCCTGAAGAATGAGACATCAGGATTGGTGGAAGACTCATTAACAACCTGCGATATGCAGATGACACAACCTTGCTTGCTGAAAGCAAAGGGGACTTCACACACTGATGAAGATCAAAGACCACAGCCTTCAGTGTGGATTACACCTCAATATAAAGAAAACAAAAATCATCACAACTGGACCAATAAGCAACATCATGATAAACGGAAAAAAGATTGAAGTTGTCAAGGATTTCATTTCACTTGGATCCACA
>NW_004443961.1:8122866-8198315 GCF_000243295.1 Trichechus manatus latirostris
GAGAAGGACATCATGCTTGGTAAAGTAGAGGGTCAGCAAAAAAGAGGAAGACCCTCAACAAGATGGATTGACACAGTGGCTGCAACAATGGGCTCAAACACAGCAATGATTGTGACAATGGCACAGGATCAGGAAGTGTTTCATTCTGTTCCACAAAGAGTGGCTATGAGTCAGAATCTAACTCCTCACTTAGTAACTATGCTGTTATCCAACAGTTCGCATTGATGACAACAGCAAAAAATTTACTATCTGACTATTTTGTTCATTAACAAGGAGCTGAGGGAAGACAGGGACGAGGAGGAGGGCAAGGTTTTTGAGAAGGAACAAGGATGAGCAAGCTGACGGTGGTTTGTATTACCCGGGTCGGGCATCGCCCAGGAGGTGGGGTGACCGGGCCATGAGTAGGCCATGGAAATCAGGGCTACAGGAATCGGGCAGGGGGCCTGGACGTCTCTTCTTCCAAAGAGGCCTATGCGCCACCTCCACAAACTCTGCTGGGCACAAGTGGCTGGGCCTCACCTGTCCAAAGGAGCTGCCCACCGCCAAGGCTCCTCTCCAGCACTGGTGGTGCAAAAAGGTGGAGAGGCGAGGCGCAGGGGTCTTTGTGGAGGTCTGCAGCCGGGTGACAGTGGGCCTCTGTTGCTCTGGAGATAGTGGACAACCCCTGATCACCATCACCAACAGCCCCCAAGGGCTCTGCGGTGGTTGGGAAGTTGTGGTGGGGAAGGGGGGCCCACCGCGCCACATGTATCCCGAGACGTGATAGGAAACAGGGGCGGCACTGGTGACAAAGATGGGACACGGCCCTGATTCTCATATAACGCTGATTTTACATAACAACCTGCTCTTTGGAATGTAACCATGTCGGTAAGTCTCTGTCAGTTTGCCACACTGTGGTGCTGGAAGCTATGCCACCAGTATTTCAAATACCAGCAGGGTCATCCATGGTGGACAGGTTTCAGCGGTGCTTCTAGGCTAAGACAGGCTGCTAAACAAAAGTCTGACAGTTCGAATCCATCAGCCGCTCCTGGGAAACCCTACGGGGCAGTTCTACTCTTCCCTATAGGGTTGCTATGAGTCAGAATCGACTCAGTGGCAATGAGATCCATATGTAACACATGTATGTGTGTGTATATATATATAAACATAATAGATCTGTACGTAATCTCACCAACTGTGTGTCAGATATGGTGTCCAATGCTTTCCTCACATTATCTCTGTTACTAAAAGCCAGAGAAAAGGAAGAGGAAAAATGAGAGATGGGGAAGAGTTAGAAATGGTACCTGTAGCCACAGTTAAGTTCCTGAGAAATGATTTCTGTAACTGCTTAAATGTACTAAGGACATCTCATATGATTCGTGATACTAGTGTAAAGGTGAACAGCTGGATCTCAATACCCCTCTGCCATTTTATTTTAAAGTTTTATCTGTGCTTGTACTTTATCAAGCTTTCGTTAGTTTCCTAGAAAACCACAAAACCATTCTTTTATCGTTGAGCATAGGAACGCTACTGTCTTAGTCATCTAGTGCTGCCATAACAGAAATACCACAAGTGCATGGTTTTAACGAAGAGAAGTTTATTTCCTCACAGTCAAAGTAGGCTAAAAGTCCAAATTCAGGGCATCAGCTCCAGGGGAAGTCTTTCTCTCTCTGTCAGCCTTCTCATCAGTGTTCCCCCGGACTAGGAGCTTCTCAGTGCAGGGAGCCCTGTCCAAAGGAAGCGCTCTGCTCCCGGCACTGCTTTCTTGATGGTATGAGGTTCCCCTGTCTCTCTGGCTCGCTTCTGTCTTTTATATCTCAAGAGATTGCCTCAGGACACAACCCAGTCTTGTAGATCCAGTCCTGCCTTACTAACACAACTGCCACCCATCCTCCCTCATTAACATCATAGAGGCAGGATTTACAACGTATGGGAAAATCACACAGTACCAGGAATCATGGCCCAGCCAAACTGATACACACATTTCTGGGGGGACATAATCCAAACCATGACAGCTACCATGAGTAGGTTCAACTGACTCCTGAGGGGATTCTACGCCTGTGACCTCATGTTGAAACAGCCTGAAAACTGTCCCCAGGGAGAAGGTGCAGAAACATTTGGGAGGAAAAAAGAACCAGCCTTTGCACAATAAACTAGATAGCTTGGTACCAATCTGTTTGGTTTGGGGTCATGCACAGCAACCCTACTGTTTATTTTCGCTGTTTTTTCCTGTTCTTAATGTACCCAATGACTATCACGCCACTGCTTAAAAACCACAGTAAGCTTCTTCTTAGTCTCAAAAGGGGGTAACCTCTAAAATTCCAGAAGAAAACTGATGTATGGCCTGGAAGCCTCAATGTGCTCAAGATGGAAAAAGAGAAACCACAATTCACAATTACCAAATATGGAGTTACAAGGGTTGCTATCGAATTTATCATCCATCACTGGGAGATGATTTCCAAATTTTGGCTGTCTTCCCTGTTAGATGATATGCCCCTGCTCAGAGTCATTGCCGCACGCTGCCTCCTGGCAGGCCGAGCAAACCTCCTGGTCAGAGGCTTGGCTACATGACGTGCTTTGGCCAATGAATTCAGCAGATGTGACATATGCTAAATCCAAGCTGAGGTTCTGAATGTGACTGGGTGGTTCCGCCAGCCCCTTGTTTCCACTGCTTACCATAAGGACAGCACGTGCCAAATAATGGCTGCTCCCTCAGCTTGAGTCCCAAAACGAGAAGACAAACAATGAGAAGACACAACAGCCAACCCACCGTCACAACACATACCATGAGGATGAAATAAATGGGGTTAGAAGCCATCAATATTTGGAGGTGGTTTCTTCACAGCAAAGCTTATTGAAATCCCTCTGCCTCAAAAAAAAATAAAAACAACCCGTTGCCACTGAGTCAGCTCCGACTTACGGCAACCCTGTGTGTGTCAGAGCAGAACAGAGTAGTAGGGTTTTCAATGGCTGTGACCTTTATGGAAGCAGATCAGCAAGCCTTTCTTCCTTGGAGCCACTGAGTGGGTACAAACTGCCAAACTTTAGGTTATGAGTTGAGGTCAAACCATTTGCACTGCCAAAGCTGATTAATAAGGCCTTGTAACATTCAATTTAGGGATATTAGTTCTAAACTGAAGACTCAAGGCACTTACATTTGGGTTGGGTATAATGACAGCGGTAGGAGGGCAGGAGAGGAAACATCTCATGACCCAGTCTTTGTGTTAGAATCATACCTAAAGGCCTAAAATCATGGGAAGAACTATACACGTACATATTTCTCAAAACTACTAAGCCTAATGTTTAATTTCTGGGTCACAAGTCTATCTTAATAGATGTGCCCTACAGCTTTACTACATTATGGGTTTCTTTTTTTTTTTTTTTTTAATTCTGGCACAGTGAAAGTTGTTTAATCATACTTTAAGAGTCCAAATAGATTAAATCTAGTAAAACTTGGCATTGATGCGAAAGGAATTATGCTTAATTGGAAAGCCTTCCTTAACTCACAGGAGAGTCTTGTGTGGGAGACCCCAAACTCAAAATACCAACAAAAGCACTGTAGTACAGATAAGTATCATCTCAAAGCCAGCACCTGCACCCACGGTCTTAGGAGCATATGCCAGCTACTTGGCAAACCTTCTTGAGGACATAACATCCATTTGAATTTGGGAGTCCTTTCATCGGTCAATAAAGGATGAATTTCTAATACTCTTTCGTAATTTTTCTTATCACAAAATACACACCCTTTTCTCAACACTCCCCAATAAAGGGAAAAAAATACAGAATTTATGATCCTTTGAGTGAATTTCTAAAAAGTAATGAAATTCAGATGAACTGTATAATGAGTCCTCGTTTTCTTTATGAAACCTATCAGTTCAACTCTTTGCCTGGAGGACAGATGCTAAACAGTTGCACTGGCAAGTTATTAAATCACGTTTCTGGTTTTCGGCAGGGCCTCTCAACATATCCCTGACAGAATGACGAGACAGACAAAGTAAGTGTATCAATACGCTGCATACAAGTAAAAGTAAAAAAGAGTAATTACTGAGAGAATCTAAATAGACGGTCAATGTTATTCTCAATTAACCAATATTTCTCATTATAAACATATAGGGCCATCTTTTTTATTTTTCCGTATCACTTAACAAGCAGAATTAAATTCCACTACAATGAGTCATTTAGAATACATTTAAAGGCATTATTCAATAAAGAAAAAGGGAAAGTAAACCGATTCCATTAGACAATATTTGAAAATAATGTTATGAAAGCTTACTGAAATCAAAATCAAGTATTTCTGATCTGTGATTCTACTCGCGAGTACCAAGTGAGTTCTGTGAATACAATTTCATATACTAATGTGAATGTTTAATGTACTAGATAACCTAACTTGTAAGAAATTAATTATTTTCAGAAACATTCTCCATCACAAAAGTTTCAGTACAATCTTTAATGAAAAAGAAAACCAGTGCAATGGCAGCAAAACATAATCCTCCGTGGTATCATCTGACACGGTTAGGTAGCACATCTTACATTAAACTCTACAGAAATCAGGGCAAGAGGTACTTGTGCCGAGGGCGAAACTAACAATGGACATTTAGTAAACCAGCTGCCACCCAGGCGACTAGGACTCATGGTGACCCTATGTGTGTCAGAGTAGAACTGGGCTCCGTGGGGTTTTCAACGGCTGATTTTTTTAAAGTAGACCACCAAGGCTTTTACCCTAGGCCCCTCTGGGTGGACTGGAACATCCAACCAGCTAGCAGCCAAGCCCTTTCACCATCTGCACCATCAGGGACTCATGGTCATTTAGTAGAAAAAAAGCAAACCCACGGCCATCAAGTCAATTCCAACTCATAGCGACCCCATGTGTGCAGAGCAGACTGCACTTGATAGGGTTTTCAAGACTATGACCTTTCAGAAGCAGATCACCAGGCCTTTCTTCTGAGGAACTTCTGGGCAGGTTCAGGCCATCAACCTTTCAGGTTAGTAGTGATTAATTTACCACTTTTAAAAATGAATCATTCAGGTGCTTGCTTCGGCAGCACATATACTAAAATTGGAACAATACAGAGAAGATTAGCATGGCCCCTGTGCAAGGACGACACGCAAATTCGTAAAGCGTTCCATATTTTTAAATATATTGTGGGGTTGTTAACCAATGTCATAAAACAACATGTGTACTACTGTTCCATGAGAAACTATTTGTTCTGTAAGCCTTCACCGGAAGTACAATAAAATATTTAAAAAAAAGGAAAAAAAAAATGAATCATTCAGGTTCTCTTGCTTTGTATGTTTTTGACAGTGTACCTTATTCCAATGGCAGCAATACTGGGAACCACTTGCGTAATTTAAGACAGCTGCATTCTTAAAATCTGAGGCATGAAATAATGGAAAAGCAATGTCTGAAGAGTGATAAAATCCTCAGTAATCAATGTTTTCTTTTATAAATCCCTTATTATCTAATGTGTTATTTCAAATAGTATACATTTTTCACATTCCAGTCACTTTTACTAACCACTTAATGTGGCATTCTTCTGGTATATATCTTAATGGAGCCTAAATAATTTAATCTTCATACTACAATATTATTTTTATTTAAGAAACCATGCTGCCCTCAAGAAAAATGCATCTAAATTATTACTTGCTATATTGCAGTAAATCCTCAAATCCCACTTAGAAAAGTAGTCAGCCAGGAGAAATCAAAGGCAGCTTTTCCATTTCAGAACCTTCACAATTGTCAAGCAACTGTTTCATCGTCACGATGTACTTAAATTCATTTCTTCTATTCAGTATCTCCCTCTACAAAGAGTGGATTCAATTACACGGTTCCACACCACACTTGAGGTCAGCTGTTAATAGCAAAGATGTATTATGATGTGCTTTTAGCATTTTTCAGGAGTGAGAAAAATAATATGTTGTATTATAGAGCTTCAGTCATAGCTGATGTTTTCATTCATTTGTTAAAGGAGATCCATGATATATTTTAGAAGTACACAGGAAGGGAAACAAAATCTTTTCATGGAGAATAATTAGAGAAAGGAAACTCTGGTGGCGTAGTGGTTAAGTGCTATAGCTGCTAACCAAAAGGTTCACAGTTCAAATCTACCAGGCCCTCCTTGGAAACTCTATGGGGCAGTTCTACTCTGTCCTACAGGGTCGCTATGAGTTGGAATCCTTGATTTTAACAACACTAAACAGTGAACAACCAAACAGCAAAAAAACAAAATTTGAAGTTGTCTTAACCCTAACATAGCATTTTCAAATATCCTTTAGCTAGTGTTTGAGTTACTAGAACACTGACAGTGTTTAGTTGTAGCATCTCTGTCCCATAAATACCATTGCCTTTTTGCCCATCAACAACTCAATTTAAATTAAAAAGAAGAAAATAAACATTGGACATTTTTAATGAAAGTACTATTTTTACCTCAGTACGGTAATTTAGAAAAAAGAAGAAATAAGAACCCTATCTAGTGCTCTGAGGAAAAACACAGTATCTAGCCCTGGAAAGGTAAAATAACACATTTACTATTTCCACTCAATTATTATAATAACAGAAAATAAAATATTAATGCATGGTGATTTCCTAAAAATTTCCTACTGTCTGCTAATGTTGTTCCTTTATCCCCCTTGAAGGCCTGGTTCTAATACTATGCATCCCCACCTCCAAAATTATTTTTAATCTACTTGAATGCTCTAATGTGTTTACCCAATACTGTCTCAATTACCGCCATCATTTGTTATTCTGGTTAGTTGCCCTCAAGTCAACACCATCTCATGGTAACCTTATGTATAACAGAACAAAACCTGGCCAAGCCCTGTGCTATCTTGGTGCTTAAACCAAAAACCAAACCTGTTGCCATCGAGTCTACTGCAACCCATAGGACCCTACAGGACAGAGTAGAACTGTCCCATAGGGTTTCCAAGGCTATAATCTTTACAGAGGCAGACTGCCACATCTTTCTCCCACGGAGCAGCTGGTGGGTTTGAACCCCCAACCTTTCAGTTAGCAGCCTAGTGCATTAACAATCTCCACCACCCAGGGACCTGGGTCTTTAAAGCAAGACATAATAAAGGAGGTACAATTTAGTTCAGTCTGAAAGCAAGAGGGTAGAGGAGACTTCAGGTAGAGTCAGCAGCACTGAATCAACTCCATGTATTTGGCAAACTTTAAACAGTTCAGCATATTTGGAGTGAGAGACTAGAGGGCTTCAGTAACACAAAATGTAGGAGACGTGGTCAGAGACCAGACCATGCAGCACTCTTTTGGGGGTTATACCAACTGAGAATTTGAGAAACTATTTACACCTCCTCCCCAGAAAAACATCAAACACGCAGGAAAGTATCATATACAGACTATACAGACTATTCTTTGAAAAGACTAGCAGTTTAAGAGAAGGAAAGATGATAAAGTCTAGATTCGTTGAAGCTTAAAGTTTTCTTTTTAGTGAAATGAGTGCCTATGATAAACCCAAAACCAAACTCATCGCCGCAGGACAGAGAAGAACTGCCTCACAGGGTTTCCAATGAACTGCCGGTGGATTCAAACGGCCGACCTTTTGGTTAGAGCTCTTAACCATTGTGCCACTAGGGCTCCTGAGTGCTTATGATACTACATCCAGAAGATTCTGTTTTGAGTTGTTTGTGTTGAGGGTGAATGAAATGAACAATTCCAGATTCAGAATTCTCCGTGAACTATTTCTCTCAAACAATTTTTCTGCCCCACCTCTTTCATTTTTGGAGCCCTGATGGCACAGTAGTTAAGAGCTCAGCTACTAACCAAAATGTTGGCAGTTCAAATCCATCAGCTGCTCCTTGGAAACCTTATGGAGCAGTTCTACTCTGTTCTATAGGATCACTATGAGTCAGAATCAATTCGACGGCAACAGGTTTGGCTTTTGGTCTTCATTTTTACTACTCCTCCAGCCCAAGCCTCCCTAAAGTCACCAATACCCCGCCATGTTGCCAAATCCAGTGAACACTTTTCAGATTCCTCAATAACAGCTGACAGCATGGATCGCTCTTGCTTTCCTCCAAATATCTATGCATTTGATATCTAGGACACAGCCCTCCCTGAATTGTCCCCTTAGAGTTTCTTCTTACCATTTTTCTTTCTGTCTTTCCCGACTTCTCTTCCTGTACTCAACCCCTATAAGTTGGAGGCGGGCTCCCCAAGGATTGAGTCCTTAACCCAGGTCTTTGTTTATTCTCATTATATACTCTCTCTTAGTGACCTTGTCAATTCCCATGGCTTCATTACCACCTGTACGCCAGTGGTTCCCAAGAGATACTCCCCAGCCCAGACCTCTCTTCTGAGTTCTGGATCCACAAATCCAGTTGCTTATTTGGTATTTTCAGTAAGCTCTTTAACAACAAAAAGGTCCTTGGGTGGCACAAACGGTTTGCACTTGGCTACAACTGAAAGGTCAGTGCTTTGAAACCACCCAGTGGTGCCTTGAAAAGAAAGGCCTGGTGATCTGCTTCTATAAGGATTACAGCCAAGAATATCCTGCAGAGCTCAGTTCTACTCTGTAACACACGGAGTCAGCATGAGTCTGAAAAGACTCAACAGCAACAGGTTTGGTTTGGATATTTTTATTTAACAGTCAGGTCAAAGTCATTATGGTTCCAATCTAAGCCCACGATTCCCCAACCAACCTGACTAACCACCACTAATGTCCCCTATCTCAATAAATACTGCAATCACCAAACCAGGTGCTCATTCCAGAAATCTGGGAGTCAGCCTTGACTCTTCCTTATTTCTCAACATCTACACCTGATGAAATAATTTATTTAGTCCTGCTTATTTCCACCTTTCTTACATGTTTCTGGAATCCAGCCACTTTTCTCCAATTCCACAGCCAACACCAGAGTATGAGTCAACATCCTCAATCACCTGCTTTACTGGACCCTCCTTGATAAATAGAGAGCCCACAGAACAGCCAGAGTTTATACTCAACACCAAGGCCAATAAGGCTGCCCTGCTCCTTCCTGTCCTCCCTCCTGTAGCTCTCCCTAAACACTCACTAACTCCAGCCATGCTGGTCCTCTCTTCAGTCACAATGATCTCAGCAAATATTTGGAAGGAAGGAGGGAAGGGAGGGAGGGAGAGAGGGAAGAGAGAAAAGGAGAGAAGGACAGGAAGGAGGAAAGAGGGAAAAGATGCAACAGGCTTATAGTAAACTAAAAAGAAAATCTGCTTTTGGAATCAGACCTGGGTTTGAGTCCTAGCCCATTACCTACAGTCTTAGGAACTCTAAAATGGGCATAATGTCTCCCTCAAGAGAGAAGTAATAAAAGTTTAATGAAGTAATGTGTGTGAAAGACCTCTGTACCTTGTAATACATTATACAAATAGAATATGGGAGTTTAAAAATATAAAATACCCCAGGAGCCTATAATACGGATAATGCAATTTTGATAGTAAAAAGAAATGTGTGTTCTGTGGATCTCGAGCTTTTTCTTTTCCTTTGCATCTATTTCTACTGTTCACATGACATTACTATTTAAACTTCATCATATCCACGTAAAATAGGTTGCAACATACGCCCATGGACTTGTCTCATTACACTGCTCTGGTTTTCAATGAGAAGTTTAAAAGGGCTCAGCCCCTGACCCCTCTCCCGTCCTAAGATTATCAAATGTGTACACTTTCTGCAGGTAAAAACACTAATTCTCTAAATAGGTGTATTCACTTTCCTAAATTTATTTTGAAACAAAAGTATTTTTTAATTTTAAAACAAATACAAACTGAGGAGTTCTTAAAGGAAATAATTTCCCAAAAGTTAGAGTATCAACTAATAAAAGTTTTGAATCTTACATTTTCTTCAATTACTTAGAGAACATTATTTTCTGTTGCTGAATCAGTATTTCCCTGTGTCCTTCTTACATAAAATAAGAAGCAATAGAGAAGAGGATATACAGATGAGTCTGCTTCCTAGGTTAGAGAGCAATTTAACACTTATTACGCCAAGAATATGGAATCATAATCGAACATGTTATATGCTGTTGAGTCAATTCCAACTCACAGCGACCCTGCAGAACAGAGTAGAACTGTTCCGTTGGGTTTTCTGGGCTGTAATCTTTAAGGGAGCAAGTCACCAGGTCTTTTCTCCCATGGAGCCACTGGTGGGTTTGAACCACAACCCATTTGGTTAGCAGCCAAGTGCTTAACCATTGTGCAACCAGGGATCCTTTAACAGAACGCATTCATATAAAATATCTTTAAAAGAGGTGTATTCATGTTTAGATAGAAAAACACATTCATAATTATATGCCATATGTTTGTCTTTATTGGATATTCCATAATAAAGTAGTGATGGTATAAAAACCACAAAGCCATTGCAGTGGAGTCGACTCCGACTCATAGCGACCCTATAGGACAGAGTAGAACTGCCCCGTAGGGTTTCCAAGGAGTGACTGGTAGACTCCAACCACCAGCCTCTTGGATGGCAGCCGAGCTCTTAACCACTGTGCCACCAGGGCCCCAGTGATGGTATAAAAACCACAGTTCTCTTTGAATTTCTTTTGGTAATAGCACTTAGGATTTATATTTGTTTACTATATTTTTCCACAAGCAGAATTGTCTGAAAACTGTGTCACTAATGATAAAAAAAAAAAAAAAAAAAAAAAGGCTAACTGTGAGTAGGAGCATCCACACAGCATCCTATCCATATGTGTAAATACCAGGCCAGATATTCATTCCAACCTCCTTCACTCCTTGCCTACTGACTGCTATCATGTCAACCAGAAAAGCACCAGACACAATTCTTCCAAGGAACTGCCAGGCTCAGTTAGTCCAAGCAAAGGAGAAAAGAAGCCAATTATGAATTTCATTACTCCCACAATTCTCCTCCAGAGGAACATAATAAGAAAGAACATCGAATTAAAAAAGAAAAACTCACAGTAGCCAAGGAATCTTAATAAAACCAAGCTTACTATACAAGTCCTCCTTCTGAAAGGAGATATGACAGAATTGACAGGGGGGCTTGATATTTATTCCGAGGTAAAACAGCGTTTTACTGCCTTACCTTGCTCTTTGTTTAGTCTGACTGTAGGGTTAGAACAATTACTTTCAGACTTAAAATTGCTTTGTGAAAAGATCTCATATTTTAGCACCTGAAGACATGTTTTCATGGTCTTGCCAATTCACCAGAAGCCCTATAGTTCAGCATCTTCCCCCTTCTCCTAACCCCTTGAAGTAGCACTGAAGTTTTAAAAGAACTTCATATATTTAGGAAACAGAGCAATTATACCAAGACATTTAACTTGAGTAAGAAGAAAAAGGGCTCACCCCAGGAGCTCTGCTGCCATACAAGACTAAGGACATGGGCAAACACCAGGCAGAATGGGCATCAGAGCTCTTTGAGGGAAATCCAGGCTCAGAAAGGCCCCCAAGCCAAACACAACAAGCAATGAAAGTTAATTGCCAGAGTCAGGATTGTCTTCATAATGGACTGCATCTGCACGGTTTACCAGCCATTGTTAATTAACCACGGTCAGGTTGGGACTGCTTCCTGACGTCACTGAAGCTTCTCTCCTAAGCAGCAGCTCTGTCCACAGGTTAACATCATGCTCCGGTGCCACCGCCCCCGTGGAAGGGCAGTGGAGCCCACGCCTCTCAACAGCACTTGATGCTACACATAAAGAGACGCATGGAGAACTGAAATGACAGTTCTTATGGGATCGGGCAGAAAAGCACTGAGTTTCCCTGTTTGCTAGCAAGGGATCAGCTCCAATCGATTAATGATTTAATTACCTAGACTAATTAAGATAATGAACAACAGCAAGCCTACAATCAATTAGCTTTACCCCAACTTTCTATTTTGAGGATCGGGCCTGAAGGACTACACTCTATTCTTAGTTGCTGCAGTAAAAGGTGTAGGTATATTACAGAATCTATCACAAGGGAGATAATTGCACCCTATCGTAAGCAAAAAAACAAGGTCACTTGAATGATTCTTTGGCCACAGAGGGTTGTGAAAAGGTGTTAACTGGATAGGGAGCAAATATTTAACATTCCAGAAGAATTTCTCTGGTTGAAGCAAATGGTTAAGCTCTCAGCTGCTAACCAAAAGGTTGGCAGTTTGTACCCACCCAGAGGCACCCCTGAAGAAAGGCCTGGTGATCTACGTCTGAAAAGCAGCCATAAAAACCCTATGGAGCACAGTTCTACTCTGCACACATGAGGATGCCATAAGTCAGCATCAACTCGATGGCAGCTGGTTTTAGGTTAAAGTAAGCAATGGACCAAAGACAGGAAGGTGTCCCTTTGGTCACCCTACTTCTGTGATTCGAGTTACTTCAAAGTAAGCATGTAAGAATAGAAAGCATCTTTTGAAATCCATCAGAAAGTAGCAGTAGTCTTTGATTACACTGTTCTTGGGACAAAGCATCCCTTAAATTACTGAAAATAGGCTAAGAAGTGGTAAAACAAAAATTATTGTAAGTCAATAATACAGATTGATTTGAAGTTTATTTAATATACTATTTGCAAATCAGGAAACACTTCTGACTAGAGAGTCAAAAGGATTCAGAGATGACAGAACATCCAAAGACTCTTATGTTCCATCTTACAGACACTGCACTGGAAAAGGGGCCAGAAAAGCATTTTCATAAAAACAATTTACCCTCAAACACAGCTCCCAGCTCGACCCTGGAGTTTCTGTTTATGGAAACTGACCACACATAGATAATTCTTCAAAAGACCACAGTGCCCAAGGCAAAATGGGCTTTAGTAATTAGCAAGACTGTTGTTTTACTGGAGCCCTGGTGGCACAGTGGTTAAGTGTTCGGCTGCTAACCAAAAGGTTGGCAGTTTGAATCCACCAGCCGCTCCTTGGAAACCCTATGGGGCAGTTCTACTCTGTTCTATAGGGTCGTTATGAGTCAGAATCCACTTGATGGCAAGGGTTCGAGCTTGGTTTGGTTGTTTGACTTAAACGTGACTTTTAGGAGACCAGCCTGCTCAAGGCTCAAGGTTAAAAAAATCACCTCACAGTAATGGCCTAGGTGCATCTCGCCAACTCCATGAACCCTCGGAATCTGGATTCCAGGAGAATTAAAAGTCTGTCTCTCAGAAGTTATTAGATTTATAAGAAAGTACAGATGGGAAGCAAGCAGTAAGGGGGCAGGGATACAATCTTAAAGACAAGACCAGTCAAAGTTCCGGATGTTTTTCCTCTCCACTTTCTACTTCCACTTTGGAATTGAAGGTTTTATGATTTGATTCCCTAATTATATTGGTTGTTACTCAAGGAGTGGAAGGACCTCATACTATTGTGTTTTAATCATGGACCTTATTCTGGCACCATCTAAACTAAGTATAATAAATACTGAATCAGTTGGGTGAATGAATTAATTGTTAATAAACTTTTCCCAAAGAAAAAAAACCATGCAATGCACATAGTGTCCTGATCTGTCATCTCAACCCGCTGCAGCCCTCGATGTACCTGCTCTGGTGAGCCACAGAGCTTGTGTAGTGCCAGCAGTACCGTATGATGCTTACAGGGGAGGTTCAAACTTACTCATGGATGAAAGACACTCAAATTTTATACTTTACAGACTAAGTCAGCTCTGCACCAAACGAGAACTGATTTAAAACCTTCTGAGGCACCTTTGAAATGAAAAGGTGAATCTAAAAATGTTGTTGTTGTTGTTAGATGCCGCTGAGTCAGTTCCAATTCATAGGAACCCTATGTGCAACAGAACGAAACACTGCCCAGTCCTGTACCATCCTCACAATCGTTGCTATTCTTGAGCCCATTGTTGCAGCCATTGTGTTAATCCACCTTGTTGAGGGTCTTCCTCTTTTTTTTTGGCCCTCTATTTTACCAAGCTACGATGTCCTTCTCCAGGGACTGATCCCTCCTGATAACATGTCCAAAGTATGTGAGATGTAGTCTCGCCATCCTTGCTTCTAGGGAGCATTCTGGTTGTACTTCTTCCAAGACAGATTTGTTCGTTCTTTTGGCAATCCATGGTGTATTCAAAATTCTTCGCCAACACCATAATTCAAAGTCATCAATTCTTCTTCGGTCTTCCTTATTCATCATCCAGCTTTCGCATGCATATGAGGTGACTGAAAACACCATGGCTTGGGTCAGGCATACCTGAGTCTTCAACGTGACATCTTTGCTTTTCAATACTTTAATTTATATATTGTTTAATCAACGACTTGTTTATTGAGAGCCTACCACAGGCCAGGAAATGTACAAGCATACCAGGGACACAGAAGAAGGCATCTCAGTCCTAATGGGAGGGTGTGTCTATACAACCAAACACAAGGATTGCAAATAATAATAATAATAATAATGTGAGTAGGTTAATAAAAGAAGTCCCATGTGTTAAGGTAGCACAGGGTAAAGTATCTTTAAATTCAATAGAGACAGAAGCAAATGATGCTAAGAGACTGTGGTGTAGGGATTAAACATATGGTACTTGAAGTCACAATGACTGGGTGTGAATCACACCTTCAACACTTATTATGAAAAACAACAAAGAATACATTACTTAACCCCTCTGAACTGCAATGTACCCCATTTACAGTAGGGCGTAATAAGGATTTCTAAATCACAAGACTGGTGGAATGATTAAATGAGATAATCTTTATGAAGCACAGTGCATGTATATCCTACATACTCAGTGACTGTTGGCTCTTTTCTATTACTAACACTAGAAAGGTCTTCTCCTGGTAATAGTGGACACTATGAATCTTGGTAATGAGTTTCCTCACAGCCCTTTGGAAGAAGGTGAGTCTCTGAAAATCCTGGCTCTCCCAAATGTCCTGGGGCAAATATGTAACTTAGGGTCACGTTCACTAGCAATTAACATGTAAGAGTCGAATCAAGAGGACATCAACAAGATGCCCATTTGTCATCCGGATCGTATTTTTAAATCAGAATGAATAATTTTCTATATAAATGTAATCTGCTAAATATTATGGACAAGACTTCTATTTAAAAGACTTTATTTCTTGGAACTTTACTTGTGAAGGACCTTCTGGCACTTGGTGATCACTAAAGAATTTTCAGGATTTCCATCAACTGAGTAACAGTAGACTTGTGGTTAAGACAAAACTAAAAATTCATCTTGGTAACATTTTGATTATCAAAACAAACTACATAAATTTAAAATAACATTTCTAGTTGATTTGAGAAATTAAAAGAAAAATCTCTGTGTTGTTAGGTAAATTACTGCTTAATATGAAAATATCTTCCTTTATTTTAATGTAAAATATCTAAAGTGCCCAATTCATAATGACATTAATGTTGTTTCACTCTTTAACTCAACATAATTGATTAAATAGCTATCATTACAAAACACGGTAAGAACTCACTGCCAATATATATAGGATAATAATATATTTCATCAGCAATAGAAAATAATTGTCTTGGTAATTGAGGAGTCTCATTTGGTTCCAGTGCTAGTTTATTCAAACATATGATCACAGTATACAACCAAAAAGTACTCCTTTTAATCAAACATATAATTATTAAAATATTCTTGAGGGATGTAAATGACATACTATAAATACATTTCTATCATGACTACTTAAACCTCAATAAACGTACCTTTATAAAGGCCTCGGTTTAATTAGCATACAGTAACTCTCTCCTTGAAATGAAATTAAATCCTTAAAAGAAACAACTAATTTGAAGCATAATCTTATATTACCTAAATATAATTACCAAACCTTGCCAAGTAAAAATAATAATGGAATCTCTAGAGAGATGATTTACCAAAAATACAAAGACCACATGGCTCCAAGCAACAGTTCTTAACCCTGTTGCCAACCAGATCACGTGGGCAGCCATTATAAAACACCATTAGCCAGGGCCCCATTCACAGAGACTCTGATTCAGTTGGTTAGGGGTGAGGCCCTAGCATGTCTTTTTCTTCCCCACACCCTTCTTTTTCCCTGGTACCACTGTTCCAGAAAGGAGCCCTGGTGGAGCAACAATTAAGCGCTTTGCTGCTAAGGGAAAGATCAATGTTCAAACCCACCAAAGGCTCCTCAGGAGAAAAGCCCTGGCTATCTGCTCCAGTAAAGACCATAGCCTAAGAAACCCTATGGGGCAGTTCTGCCCTGTCCTATAGGGTTGCTATGAGTCAGAATTGACTCAACAACACACAACAACAATTGTTCCAGAGACTGATGAAAATTTATTTTTCCCCAGCCTGTGAATGTTTATAGCAGCTTTATTCAAAATCGCCAAATATTTGAAACAACACAGATGTCCTTCAACCCGTTAATGGATAAACAAACTGTTTGTATATACAATGCAATACTACTCAAGCAATAAAAAGGAGCAAACTATTGACTTGCAACAACATGGATGAATTTTAAATGCGTTTTGCTAAGTGAAAGAAGCCGGACCCAAAAGGCTACATGTTGACTGTGGCCTTTCATGTAACATTCATATTATGAGAAAAAGGCAAAATACAGACCAGTGGTCGGGTCATCAAGGGTTTGAGGGGCAGGAGAAGGAGCTGAGTGCAGTGCAAGGGAATTTCTGGGATGATGGAACTGCTATATGTAATGGCGGTGCTGGATACATAACTATGCATCTGTCAAAACCCACAGAACTACTCCAGAAAGAATGAATTTTACTGTATATAAATTTTAAAAATCCAACCAGGCAGTGGGGGGGAAAATGGAATGCAGACTGTGACAAATCAATTTAACTGCCTTAAAAATGTATCCCACAGCCACATTAAAGGAGATGGGGAAGAAAGGAGTTGTCCTCAGGAATTTTGGGAAGTCATATTTTGACTGGATACTGTAAGTCCACAGATAGCCTACAGTAATAATATTTTCTTGTTCTGAATGAAAAAGAAAAGTCATTGCCAAAAAAAAGGATTTAGATTTGTCATTTCTATAACAAATGGGTGGTTTTGCTCTTTTTTGTGTGACTGTATTTAATAATGAATAAGACATTCTGAAAATTGGAAAGATTTTATTTAAAAAACCTCTTACTGGTGTTATATTATACACCGTCACCATCATCATCATCATTACTATAATTAGAGGGAAGCTGGACATATACGAATATAAAGTGAGCAGCAATGTTTGCTTCATGGATGCAGAACAATGGTCACTTACAAAGCTAAGGGACAAGTGAGTTGAAGATAGTCATTTCAGAAGTGGTCCTAGAAGGGAAAAAATTATTTAATCAAATATCTGGTCTTCTAGAGAATATAGACCTTATTCTATTGCAACAGGTCTTTTCATGTTAATAAAATCTAAATATAAGAAAACAATACTGAATCTTTGGTGAGTTAAAACTATAAATACATGCATTCTTAGAGACCTATACATGTAGTATGTGTGCTTTCTATTCATTTCTAAAACAGATTCCAAGAGGATAAAAAGACAAAAAAAAAAAAAAAAAAAATTGACAACTCCCTAGGCATAACAAATTGTCTAGTGCCAGAATTCCCAGCTCAAACCACTTCCCAATGATCAACCTTTCATTCCCCACCTCATTATAGATAGACAAATAGAGAGCTGCCACTGAGTATACTCTGACTTATGGTGACCTTATGTACAACAGAACCAGGGCTTTGAACCCCTGCTGAAATTTTATAATTCCACCCTAGATATACTGAATCAGAATCTATAGTCCAACATGATCTCCAGGTGATTCTTACGTATAATAAATGTTGAGAACCACTGCTGTACTAGTGGACCCCTGGTGGCCCAGGGGTTAATAGCTCAGCGGCTAACCAAAAGGTTGGCAGTTTGAATCCACCAGTCACTCCTTGGAATCCCTATGGGGCAATTCCACTCTGTCCTATAGGGTCATTATGAGTCAGAATCGACTCAATGGTAAGAGGTTTGGTTTTTGGTTTTGGCTCTACTAGTCGTCTCAGAATTGATCCCCAACCAGCAGCATTAACATCACTTGGGAACTTGTTAGAACCACTACCTGGTCCTGCGTCATCCTCAGGATCTGGACCAGCATGTTTGATCCATCACTGCAGCTACTGTACCACTCCATTTCACTGAGGTTCTCCCTAGCCCTCACTGGCCCTCTACTTGACTAAGCACGATGTCCAACTCCAGCAATTGATCTGTCCTAATAAAGTGCTTGACACAAGCCAGTCAGAAAACGTTCTATTGTGATTCGTAAGGTTTTCACTGGCTAATTTTCAGAAGCAGATCACTAGCTCCACTCAGACCTGTCCACGATGGGTGATGCTGCTGGTATTTGAAATACCAGTGGCATAACTTCCAGCATCATAGCAACACACAAGCCACCACCGTAGGACACACTGACAGACAAGCAGTGGTTTACATATATACATATATACAGGTTACACGTTACATATATGCATACAGTTCAAAATGCAGCCATCTGGCCATCTCTATTCCACAGTAATTCTTCACGCATCACAATATAACAGAAAGATATATTATAAATATTAAAAAAACATATTCCTAATTTGTGTCACCCAAGTCACCAAGCAACATTCATACTTCATTTGATGTGTTTAATACTGAGAGGAGCCCCGGTGGCACAGTGATTAAGAGCTCAGCTGCTAACCAAAAGGTTGGCAGATCAAATCCACCATCTGCTCCTCGGAAACCCTATGAGGCAGTTCTACTCTGTCTTATAGGGTCACTATGAGTTGGAATCTACTCGATGGCAATGAGTTTGGCTTGATTTTGGTTAATACTGAGAAGTTCAAGGCACATTCTACAGTGAATTCCACCACCAGTGATAAAGCAAAGAAGTTTCAGTCTTCAGATAATTAGAAACTCATTTTCACAGAAATATTTTATTATCCAGAAGGCACTGTATGAGTAAATTGCTGTTTCCACCCAGCTGCTCACTTGGGCAGTGGCCTTCTGAGCCCCAGCCTTTGAAACGCTAATTCGCTGGCTGAACAACTGTTCAACTGCTCTTTATCCTTAAATATTCTGAGGCTTCACATTGGGTAGCCAGAGCAGCCCCTGAGAGAAACAGGAGCTCCAGCAACCCCAGCTGACTTGGCTCCAGGGGATGGATGAAACCAGGAGGAGAGAGATGAAGTCCCTTTGCCCAGCCTCAGGCTATGTGGGGCCACCTGAGGTTCTTAAACCTGGCATTGTTACACCATACAAATGGGGAACTAAAGGATTTAAATGAATAATGCATCATCCCAAATTATTCACATTCACCTAAAGTATCTATATAATTGCAGTCAAAGTACTTTAAATTCGTCCTTCTAGTTTACGTTTTAGGGAGAGGTATCAGGTAACGGAATCCATTCTCTAATTCACTTTCCATGAACAGAATCAGCCCAAATGTTTCTGCTGGCGCACTGTTAAATTTTCTGCTATTGTTAACTGCAGAAAAGGTTGGGAAATTCAGGAACTGGGAAAGTTTATTTATTTCAATTTTACACATTTCTGCTGAAGCCTGAGACAGAGATGGGAAACTTGTGGTCCCCCACCAGACACATCCCAAAGGTGTGTTTTTATTGGCCTCAAAGTTACTGTTGCTTAGTGATTTTTAACTGAAGCCAATATGTGAAAATTAGGGACTTTTGACATATAAATCTGGATTTCAAGCTTCTGTAGGAAGGTGGTTCAAAACTACTAGCTGCTCCATGGGAGAAAGATGGCGGCAGTCTGCTTCTGTGAAGATTATAGCCTTCGAAACCCTATGGGGCAGTTCTATTCTGTCCTATAGGGTCGCTGTGAGTCAGAATCGACTCTACGTTAATGGTCCTTGTTGCTGCGTCATTAACTGGTTCCAAACCTGTTGCTGCCAAGTCCATTTTGACTCATAGCGACCCCATGTGACAGTGTAGAACTGCCCCATAGGCTTTTCTCGGCTGTCATATTTACAGAAGCAGATAGGTCTTTCTCCCATGGAGCCGGTGGGTGGGTTCAAACTGCCAACCTTTCAAATTAGCAGCTGAGGGCTTAACCGTTATGCCACCAGGACTCCTTTATGCTGGGTCCTTACCTTCATAAATATGTATTTAATTGATCGGTGTGGGGCCTACGCATCCATATTTTATCCCCAAGGGATTCTAATATCTCATCAGCTTGAGAACCACTGATCTACCATTCAAGGTCCGAGTTCTCAGAGCCCTCCACAATTCCTCTGACTCCGCCACATCTTTTAATAAAACAAATAAATAATAAAACCAAACCCACTGGCGTCAAGTTGATTTCAATTCACAGTGACCCTACATGTCAGAGGACTGCTCCGTAGGATTTCCAAGGCTGTAAATCTTCAAAGAAGCAGACTGGAGCATCTTTCTCCCATGGAGCAGCTGGTGAGTTCGAACCTGCCACCTTTTGGTTGGTAGCTGAAAATTCCGAGCATGATCTGCTACTAGCTGCACCTGGTGCCTATGTCTACTACTGCACTTACTTGTCCGCGTGGAAATGATGCCTGTATTGCCATCCCAGCCATACTGAAGAGTACTGACCTAGCTCCATCTTCTTTTTCTCTCCTTATGCCTGCAACAAAGGGGGACCTGGTGGGCACTATACGTGGGACAGAGTGAGCACTAATCAACAGTGGATGAAGAGAAATGAAGTTCGATGCATGCCACAACATGGACAAACCGTGAAAACATTTGCTGAGGAAAATAAGTCAGTCGCAAAAGGACAAATACTGTCATGATCTCACTTATAGAAACCAAAAATTATTAGTGGTTACCAGGGCTGGGAGGGAGGGGAAGAAGGGAGTTTTTGCTTTGGGTGCACTGAGTGTATGTTAATGGTAGTGGAATAATTTGAAAAAGAATAGCAATAATGGTTGCACAATATGTAGAACGTAATCAATGTTATTGAATTATACATGTAGAAATTGTTGGGGGGTAAAAAAAACCCTGTGAAGTAAAACAAATAAAATAAAAAAGTGGATGAAAATTCCAGGCAAGGAGGGACTACGGAGAATACGTAGGATCTGGAATGGCAACAGCATGCAGAGAAGAAGGGAGACGGTGAGAATACTAGCAAATCTGGAAAAACAGAAACCACCTTCGGAGCAAAACAGAATGTTGGTGACGGGGAGTAATCTGCGCAAGCTTCTTTCAGGCTACAAAGAAGAGTCCAGTGGCCTGACTAAATCCACCAAACGGAAGTGACCAATTCATCCCCGGCCCAGAGGTTGCGTCAAATTCATTTGTTAAACTGTAAGCTCTCTGGAAGAAAGCAATCCCAGAATACAAGGAATTGTTTTATAATAATTACCATAACATCCTTCCTGTTTCCATCTCTCCCTTCAACTGAGAACAATTAAAATGAAGAAAGAATTATGTGTTTAACAATTGCTAATGATCTTTTCTTCTCTCTTTGCTGATGTAGTTTTGGTTATCTCAAAATGTCGTTCTGCTCAGTGCTTTCTGCCGCTTAACATCAAAGGATTCACCCTCTGGGGTTCTCACTCCTTCCCTAGAGATTTTACTCCATCGCCGAATAGACTTACCCATTCGTCGTTTTCCTTCATAGGCAGCCAAGATTTTTGTTTAATCTAATTAGTCCTACATTTACATACAATTCTAAACAACTCTACTCCCTACAAGAATATAGTTATGCCCTTCATACATGTGCAGAGACTTGTGTCTGCTACTAGCTGCCAGGACAGACTGGCAAGAGTTGGTTCTTCAAACTTTCCCCCGTGCATCAGGGATTCCATATGCAATGAATTATGCACCGCCCCCTCCACCCCCAAAGAAGGCTTTTCAATTAGCTGACATCATGGATCATAATTGTTATTCTGGATATTGCTGTCAAGATCAACGGTGCTCATTCTTCAGAGTTTTATTTTGCTTTGATTTGTAAGCACTGAGACAGGACAGAGTACGCCTATACCAGAAGTTCAGTTTAATACCTATGCTGTGATCAGACTCACCATGATGTTTCTGCTTCTGCTTGCCTTCATGAAATCAGCATCAGCCGTCAACATCCATGATTACAAACGTGTTTCTCTACAGACCCCTTTACAACATTCCCTGCAAATCTAATACTTTCCAGTACTTTTTTTTCTATATTTAAGATCTTCCCAGCTCCAAATGTCAGGCTCCCGGTGCAATGAAAACTATCCCACAGCTAATAAATTATTCATTTTTCAGTTTGCAATCTGAAGTGGCAGTAACAGCTGAGTACCTGAAGCACCCCCAAAAGACAAAAAGTGCAGTAACATGCAAAGCTTATTCCCGCATAAATTCTAAAGGTTAAGCACTATTAAGCGTCTCTGTTTATCAAGAGATGTGCTCCTTGAATTTATTTCTTCTAATTAATCTGTTCCAAATAAACACTACTAACGAAGGTAAGTGTTCAAAAAGGCTAAGCAAACTAGTCTCTTTCCCTTAACTAATCTCCTCAGGTTAAGACAAGGGCCTCTGCTGATAAACATTCTCCACTTCTCCTGTTTGGTGAGAAGTTGTAGGTGAGTAAGGTCAAAAGCAGGGTCAAGTCTGGCACCCTATGCATCTGTAAATACAGTTTTATTGGCACACAGACACACCCACTGACTTATCTCAACGCTGAATGGTGTAACAGAGATTGTATGGTCCATAAAGCCTGAAGTATTTGTTATTTGACCCTTTACAGAAAATATTTGCCAACTCCTGCCCAAAAGGAATGCAACGGTGTAAATTTCAGGAATTTAGCAGCAGGGGAGGGCTTTACCCTTGGAAGTGAGGATGGTGAGACTTTGTCTCAAGCACTTTGGACATGCTATCAGGAGGGATCAGTCCCTGAGAAGGACACTGTGCTCGGTAAGGTAGACGGTCAGCCAAAAAAGAGGAGGACCCTCAACGAGATGGACTGACACCGTAGCTGCACCAGTGGGCTCAAACATAGCAACAACTGTGAGGATGGCACAGAACCGCGCAGTGTTTTGATCTGTTGTGCACAGGGTCGCTATGACGGCATCTAACACCAACAACAAGGCTTTAACCTACGTATATCAGTGTGTCCCTGTCTCAACAGACGACTGAATTTAAGCGTGTCATCTCGAACACTGTGTTACAGTCCCAGAGGAGAGGGAAGGTTAAAATAACTACAGGTCCAATGTTGTTCCTCAAGCTGATAGGTACTTCATTTTGATGACAATAATCACCATGCGTTTCAATTATTTATTGCTACATTACAAACCATTCTAAGACTTGCTGAAGGCAGAGACTACTTTGCATGTAATTCTGCCATCCAGGCTTCAGGTGGGTGGTTCTTCTAGTCTCATCTCAGATCATTCATGTGGCTTGCAGCCATTAGTAAAAAGCTAGACTGGGGCTAGAGCGCCAAGACGGTGTCGCTCACATATCTGGCTCCTCACCTGTGGTGGCTGAAACAATTGGAGGCTGGCTAGGCATCACTCTCTCCCCTTGGGGTCCCTTCAGCTTTGTAGCCGGGTCTCTTTCTATGATGGCTCAAGGAAGGGCTTCAAACCAGTTCCTTCTGAGTTCAACCCCTGCTGAGAATTTGAATTTCTACCCCAGATATACTGAATCAGAGTCTACAGTTTAACAAGATTCTCAGGTGATCCTTATGTATAAATTTTGAGAACAACTGCTCAACTAGTGGTTCTCAGAATCGGCCCCTAACCAGCAGCATTAGCATCCCCTAGGAATTTGTTAGGAATCCAAATTCTCAGCAGGAATTCAAACCAGAACTGGCTGCAAGCCCTGGCTCAAGGTGCCCAAGAGTGGAAATGGGAAGTACCAGGCCTCTTAAGGACTAGGCTCAGAGCTGGTGCAGCATCACTTCTGTACCATTGTATTGGTAAAAGCAAGTCATGGGACCAACTCACGTTCATGTGCAGGGAATTGACTAGACCTTGATAACAGGAGCTATAAAAGGGTTTGGCCAAGATCTCCACTCTACCACACCACGAAGATGAGGATGGTGATGAGTAGGAGGGTTATGATGATAAAACCTTGAAGGCAGACTTTACCTCTGACAATGTAGAATCCAATCAGCATAAGAGCAACAGGAAAGCCAACAGAAAAACAAAAGTCTCCATATAACAAAACACTGGTTGCAAAGAACACAAACATCCTCCAAATTATTAGTCTTTTTTTTCTTTTCTAAATTGAAATTAGACAGAAGCCTTTCTCAAAAGTCATCTAATGCTTTTCTAATTCTTACACAATGCATAAGCTATGAATACAATGTAATCTTTCCTCCATGACTCCAAATCCATATTATGACCATCAGTGAGGATCCTGGACAACTACAATGGAGTTGGGCCTTTGGGATCTTCTATGGAGGCAGCATTACTTGGACTTCTGTAAATAGTTATAGGGTGGCTTGCATTTTAAGTTCTTGTACGTGCTTTTCTTTTAGCCGTTCTGCTTTGTCCCAGGACGCAGAGTCAAGCGAGCTGACTTCTAGGCCCTTCCCCATCACCTACTCACCTTTTCATTCCAGGCGGGTCATCTGATCTGACTAGTGGTTTCTTTTATCTAAGAAGTGTAATGATAAAAGGTATCCTGCCTACCCCTAGAATATTCAGGAACAAATTTGATCCAAGGTATAAAGTGCTTACATAATTACACAAGGGGAGTTATTATCATGACTAGGGCTGTAGGCTGGATGTCCTTGCGTTTTATTGCTAAAATAAAATAAAAACAGAAGTTTATCATATTTTGTTAATATACTATAAAATACATTGTTAATGTAATAATAACAATGGCTAACATTTATTTAATGCTTGCTATGTAGGAGACATAGTTCTAAGCACCTTACACTGGTTAGCTCATTTAATCTTCACAGCAACCCTACAATTACTATCCAATACTGCAGACCACAAAACCCAGACATGAAGAGATGCGGGCATCTACCTGCAGTTACACAGGTTTCAAAAAGAACCATGATTTGTCCTTCCCAATTTGCATAGCTGATGGCAAGAACTTGTGAAAAGCACATCATATTTATGAAGAAATTTTCCCCTCCACACGTCATGGAAGTTAAAAGGGCAGTATCTACTTCCACTAACCTCTGCCCCAACATTCTGTTCCAACCATTATGCTACATCACTGGTTCTCAACCAGGGGTGATTTTGCTCCCCAGGGGACATTTAGCAATGTCTGGAGATATTTTGGATGTCAAAACTGGGGAGTAGGGTGCTACTGGGTAGAGGCCAGGGATGTGGCTAAACATCCTACAACGCTCAGGACAGCCTCGCATAACAAATGGCCCAAAACGTCAATAGTGTCAAGTGGAGAAACTCTAAGCTACTCTGGTGCCAGAAACAGACTATGGAAAGATATCATGAGAAGTTCAGCACCTGTGTTGCACTACAAATCTATGATTTGGTTGCTTTTCATGCCTGTTTTAGTTTGTTTGTTGCTGCTGCGGGGTGTATTTTGTCTAAATCTGAAAATAATCTCAACAGGTGAAAAGGCTAGACAGTCGATTTCTGGATAGGTCAGGTATTACTATATACACACCGGGAGGAAAACTAACCTTTACTGATACCCACCCTACCTCAGCTGCTCAAACCCTCTGCATCTCATTTAACACTCACAGGAGCCTGTGAGCGCTGTGAACATCCCCAAAGGATCACAAGAATGGAAAAAAATTGTTCCAGGTAAAAACCAGAATTTATGCCAAATCTGGATGCTAAAACCATGTAATAATTTAGAGAGTAGGCATTTAAGTTAGTTTAATAATCTTCATTTTATTTATTACTCAACATTCCCATTGTGCTACAAACTAAATCCAAGTATGTTAAATCACATTAACAATAAAGACTTTTTTCCGACAAACAGAAAAAGTTTATCAGGAAAGGTTTTATTAAAAAGCTTTCACTCATATATGGAATACACCCATCACTTAGGAATCCTATTGCTAAAATCTTGGCTTCATGGAAGCACAGACAAAAGGTCTATTAAAGTCCATTTCTTTCCTGAAATTCCATGTTGGCCACCTCTCTCCAGTTACAGCCCTGTTTTGCATATGCTCTCTCCTAAGTTCTCTCCAGCAATAGCTATAGACCTAAGGGAAGTATAGACTTAATAACCTATTTCCAATGCAAAACTATTATATACTTAAAAAAAAAAAACAGCCAGAGATAACAAGCTAAAAAGCAGACATCTGTGCTTCTGTTAACCAAAAGCTTTAGTGCCCAAAATATATATTGGCAGATACAAAGGAAATCTGAGTTAGCCATTTAGATAATGAATATATAACTTGATCACAGGATTGAATCAAACATTTAATGCACTATTTGTGGAAAAAATAAATATACACATGTATATTTTTCCAGTAAAGGATAGTACCCAACTCAAGTTTCACAAATAGATATACCAAGAATGTATCAGTGTCCCTACATTATTGTTAGCTGCTGTCAAGTCGGTTCCAACTCACAGCGACCCTATGTACAACAGAACAAAACACTGTCCAGTCCTGCACCATCCTCACAATCATTGTTATGCCTAAGCCCACTGTTGCGGCCACTGTGTCAATCCATTTCCTTCAGAGTTTTCCTCTTTTTCGCTGACCCTCTCCTTTACCAAGAATTCCAGGGACTGGTCCCTCCTGTTAACATGTCCAAATACCTGAGACAAAGTCTCTCCATCTTCCATTCTGAGGAACATTCTCTACTTCTTCCAAGACAGATTTGTACATTCTTCTGGCAGTCCCTACTTCAAATGCCTCGAATCTTCTTCATATTCCTTACGCATTGTCCAGCTTTCACACGCATATGAGGCAACTGAAAATATCATGACTTCGGTCAGGTGCACCTTAGTCCTAAAGGTGACATCTTTGCTTTTTAACACTTCGAAGACATCTTTTGCAGAAGATTTGCCCAGTGCAATATGTCCCTTGATTTAGTGACTGCTGCTTCCATTGGCATTGATTGTGGATCCAAGTGAAATGAAATCCTTGACAACTTCAATTTTTTCTCCATTTATCATGAGGTTGCTTATTAATGCTCCAGTTGTGAGAGTTTTTGTTTTCTTTATGTTGATGTGCAATCCATACTGAAGACTGCAGTCTTCATCTTCATCAGTAAGTGCCTCAAGTCCTCTTCACTTTCAGCAAGCAAGGTTATTAATAAGTCTTCCTCCAATCCTGATACTGCAATCTTCTTCATATAGTCCAGCTTTTTGCATTATTTGCTCAGCATACAGGTTTAATAAATATGGTGAAAAGATACAACCCTGATGTATACTTTTCCTGATTTTAAAACATGCTGTATCCCTTTGTTCTGTTTGAACCACTGCCTCTTGTTCTATGTGCAGGTTCCACATGAGCACAATTAAGTGTTCTGGAATTCCCATTCTTTGCAATGTTATCCATAATTTGTTATGATCCACACAGTCAAATGCCTTTGCATAGTCAATAAAGCACAGGTAAACATCTTTCCAGTATTCTCTGCTTTCAGCCATGATCCATCTGACATCAGCAGTGATATCCTAGTTCCATGTCCCCTTATGAATCCTGCTTGAATTTCTGGCAGTTCCCTACTCATGAACTGTAGCAACTGCTTTTGAATTATCTTCAGCATAATTTTACTTGCATGTGATTTTAATAATATTGTCCAATAATTTCTACATTCTGTTGGATCACCTTTCTTTGGAATGGGCACAAATACTGATCTCTTCCAGATGGTTGGCCAGGTAGGTAGCTGTTTACTAAATTTTTTGGCACAGACAACTGAGCACTTCCTGAGTTGCATCCATTTGTTGAAGCATCTCAATTGTTATTCCGTCAATTCCTGGAGGCTTGTTTTTCGACAACGCTTTCAGTTCAGCTTGGGCTTCTTCCTTTAGAACCGTTAGTCCTTGATCATATGGTTGAAAGTCAACCATTTATTGTTGGTACAGTGACTCTGTGTATTCCTTCCATCTTCTTTTGATGTTACCTGCGTCGTTCAATATTTTGCTCATAGAATCATTCAATATTGAAACTCAAGGCTTGAATTTTTTCTTTAGTTCTTTCAGCTTGAGAAATGCCAAATGTGTTCCTCCTTTTTTGGTTTTCTCCTTCCAGGTCTTTGCACATTTCATTATAACACTCTACTTTGTCTTCTCAAGCCGTCATTTGAAATCTGTTCAGCTCTTTTACTTCATAATTTCCTCCTTTTGCTTTAGCTACTCTATGTTCAACAGCAAATTTCAGAGTCTCTTCTTACATCCATTTTGGTCTTTTCTTTATTTCCTAACTTTTATTTTTTAATAAGACAGAGTTTTCTTCAATATTTTGAAGAAACAATTTGTTAGCTAGTGACATGATCAGGATTAAATATGGTTACAAATTCACTATATAGAGTCGTAAAATTATTAGAAAAATTATTATACAGACTTGATGGTTTCTTGGCTTGTTTTATAGGCCTATACATGCACGAGGTGTTATTTTTTTATTATTTTAAGAGGAAGTTTACAGTGCAGAGTAGTTTCTCATTCAAAAATTTATACACAAATTGTTTTGTGACACTGGTTGCAATCCCCACAATGTGTCAGCCCTCTCCTTCTTTCCCTTTCTACCTCCACTCCCCTTGTCCATTAGTCCAGTTTTCCTGTCCCTTCCTGCTTTCTCCTTTTTGATTTTGGGCAGGTGATGCCCATTTGGTCTCATACACATGACTGAACTAAGAAACACGTTCCTCGCATGTGTTACTGTTTGTTTTACAGACCTGTCTAATTTTTGGCTGAAAGGTGAACTTTGGGTGTGGCTTCAGTTCTGAGTTAGCAGGGTGTCCAGGGGCCATAGTCTTGGGAGTTCCTCCAGTATCTGTCAGACCAGTAAGTCTGATCTTTTTTTGTGTGTGTGAATTTGAATTTTGTTCTACATTTTTCTCCTGCTCTGTCCAGGACTCTCTATTGTGATCTCTGTTAGCACTGAAGGTGATGGTAGCCGCATCATCTAGTTCTTCTGGCTCAGGCTGCTGGAGATCGTGGTTCGTGTGGTCCATTCATCCTTTGGACTAATATTTTCCTTGTGTCTTTGGTTTTCTTCATTCTCCTTTGCTCCAGATGGGATGGGACCAATAAATCTATCTTAGACGGCCACTCGTAGGCTTTTAAGACCCCAGACGCTACTCACCAACATAGGATGTAGAACATTTTCTTTATTATGTTATGCCAATTGACCTAGATGTCCCCAAGACTATGGTCCCTAGCCCTCAGCCCTTGGTCCCTCAAGGTGTTTGGATGTATCTACGAAGCTTCTATGACTTTGCCTTGGTCTAGTTGTGCTGACTTCCCCTTAATTGCTTGTTGTTTTTCCCTTCACCAAAGTTAACACTTGTCTACTATTTGGTTAGTGATATCCCCTCCCCACCCTTCCCTCCTCGTAACCATCAAAGATTTTTTTTTCTGTGTGTAAATCTTTCCTTAGGTTTTATAATAGTGGTCTCATACAATATTTGTCCTTTGGTGATTGACTTATTTCACTCAGCATAATGCCCACCATATTCATCCATGTTGTGAGACATTTCGCGGATTCATCATTGTTCTTTATGTTGTGTAGTATTCCATGGCTTGTATGTACCATAATTTTTTTTTTATCCATTTATCTGTTGATGGGCACTTAGGTTGTTTCCATTTTTTGGTATTGTGAATAATGCTGCAGTGAACATGGGTGTGCATATGTCTATTCATATGACGGTTCTTATTTTTCTAGGACATATTCCTAGGTGTGTTAACTGCTGGATCACATGGTATTTCTATTTCTAGCTTTTTAAGGAGGCACCATATCATTTTCCCTAGTGGTTGTACCATTTTACATCCCCATCAGCAGTGCAAAAGGGTTACAATCTCCCCGCAACCTCTCCAACATTTGTTATTTTTCTGTTTTTTTGATTAATGCCAGTAATGTTGGTGGTGTAAGATGATATCTCATTGTGCTTTTGATTTGCATTCTCTAATGGCTAATGATCTCAAGCATTTCCTCATGGTCTGTCAGCCACCTGAATGTCTTCTTTGGTGAACTTTCCTTTCATATCACTGTCCATTTTTTAATTGGATTATTTGTCTTTTTGTTGTTGACGTGTTGAAATATTCTATAGATTTTAGAGACCAGACCCTGGTTGGATATGTTGTAGCCACAACTTTTTCCCGATCTGTAGGTTCTCTTTTTACTCGTTTAGTGAAGTCTTTGATAAGTCTAAGTGTTCAATTTTTAGGAGCTCCCTGTTATCTAGTTTATCTTCTGGTGTTTGTACATTGTTAATTATGGCTTGTATTCTCTTTATGCCATGCATTAGGGCCATTAGTGTTGTCTCTATTTTTTCTTCCATCACCTTTATCATTTTAGCTTTTATATTTATGTCTTTGATCCATTTGGAGTTACTTTTTGTGTACAGTGTGAAGTGTGGATCCTATTTCGTTCTTTTACAAATGGACATCCAGTTTTGCCAGCATCATTTGTTAAAAAGACTGCCTTTTCCCCCATTTAATGGACTTTGGGCCTTTGTCAAAGATCAGCTGACCATAGGTGGATGGATTTACATCTGGGTTCTAGATTCTGTTCCATTGGTCTATGTGTCTGTCATTGTACCAGTACCAGGTTGTTTTGACTACTATGGCTATATAGTAGGTTTTGAGATTAGGTAGTGTGAGGCCTCCTACCTTGTTCTTCTTCAATAATGCTTTGCTTATCCAGGGCCTCTTTCCATCTCATTAAAGAAGGTTGTTGGTATTTGTATAGGGATTGCATTACATCTGTAGATCACTTTGGGTAGAACTGACATTTTCACAGTGTCGGTTCTTCAGATCAATGAGCATGGTATGTTTTTCCATTTATGGAGATCTCTTTTGGACTTTCTTGTCTTTTTAATGACCTTTTGCTTTCTTCATGTGTGATGTCCTTGATGTCATTCTGCAACTCGTCTTGTCTTCAGTCATTAGTGTTTGATGCATCAAATGTATTCTTGTGATGTTCTCTAAATTCAGGTGGGATATACTCAAGGTCGTACTTTGGCTCTCGTGGACTTTTTTTTAATTTTCTTCAGCTTCAATGTGAACTTGTATATGAGCAATTGATGGTCTGTTCCATAGTTGGCCCCTGGCCTTGTTCTGACTGATGATATTGAGCTTTTCCATCATCTCTTTCCACAGATGTTTTTCAGAAGTAGATAACCAGGACCTTCTTCCTAGTCTGTCTTAGTCTGGGTGACCCTCCTGGTATTTGAGATACTGATGGCATAGCTTCCAGCATCACAGAAACACGCAAGCCACCACAGTAAGACAAACCGACAGACAAGTGGTGGAACTTAAACGTATAACAGCCTTTTTAGTGATAAGCGAACAGGAGCTATTTCTTTTTCTTCCTCACTTCTTCATAAGTATTTATACTTTTCTCTCTCCTTCATTTATAAGCATTTTAAACATTCATTTAACAACAAAAGCAAAAAAACAAAACAAAACAAAACCCAGAGAAAAACTAAGAAAAACCACTGGAATGTATTTGGTTTCATAAATTTGTTACACTTTCTGTACTTTTAGCTGCTCGAAGTAATGTATTATGTGCTTTTTTTTTGGCTAAAGATAGATACATGTACTTAGTATATTTTAATGTCAAATTTAATAACCGTAGTATAAAATGATTGTAACAATACTATGTGGTGATTTTTGCAAAACACATCATAAACTGCAAAGTGAATTTAAAACTTTTGTCAGAGAACAAAACTAAATTGAAATATGTTCTTTAGCAAAGTACTGAACTATAATCACAATTTTAAACTGGCTACTAATTCTACATTTTTAAAAGATGCTAGCATAACAATAAAATGACTTTAAATAAAACAACCTGGACCTGACAATTAAAAGGTGAATTTAGAAGAGAAAGTAGTAAAGTATTTTTGGGAAAAAAAGATAATGCGATGTTAAAAGTAAAAGATTACTCTTAAGAAATTGAATATGTATGAAGTCCCTTCTTAGCTTAGATCTCTTTTACTCCAGATTATAATAATCTGTTGGTGGTCAAGTTTTATAGAATGCATCTTCACAAAAATCCATTAAAATTATTTTTAAAAAGTGTGAAAACCTGCAGCATCCTGGCCTCTTGTACCACCAGTGGAACCAGCTGTCTTTGAGTCAGTTCTGACTCATGGTGACCCCATGTGTGGCAGAAAAGAACTGTGCTCCATCAAGTTGTCAGTGGCTGACTTTTCACAAATAGAGAGCCAGGTCTTTCTTCCGAAGCACCTCGGGATGAATTCGAACTTCCAGCCTTTCCTTTGCCCCACCCAAGGACTTCCCCTGTACCACAGCTTCCCCATAACTGTTCCAACTAGCCTCTTAACAGATCTCACAGCCACTTTGGCTGCCTAGCTCCAGAGGATGCTTCCACCTTGTAGCCAGATTGATCTTTTTAAAATGTAAATCTCTTCCTATCACTCTCCCAGCTTAAAAACTAGTCAATGATTTACTTATACTGTTCCTAGAATAGAATCCAAAATCTTGAACAAGGTCAAGCAAGCCTCGCATTAGCTGGTCTCCACCTACCTCCCCAGCCTTATTTAAATCCTCCCTCCTGGATGTCTGGGAACTAACCACATGAATTCTTTCAGTCCCCAGAATGTTCCAGATTATCCGTGTCTTGGGATAAATAAGTTTGCTCTTCCTTTGACCCTGAAAGCTCTTCTCTCTCAAGGATAGTTCAGTTAACTTCTATTCATCCATCAGGTATTAGCTGAAAAACCATTCCCTCAGCTCTACACATTTGATAAAATTTAATGGAATGATCCAACTTAAAAAGCAATGCATGTGAAAACTGGTGAAATCCAAATAAGGTCTGTAGTTCAGTTAACAGTATTGTACCAGTGTTGATTTCCTGATTTGATAATGTGCTGTGCTTATGTACTATATTATCATTGAGAAAAGCCAAGTTGGGGTTACATGGGAATTCCCTGTACAATTTCTGCAACTTCTAATGAGTCAAATATTATTTCAAAAAAGAAAAATAAATAAAATAATCACTCCCTCAGGAAAGCTTTTTATTATTCTTCTGAAGAGATGAGGCACTTAGCTTCCTGTTTTCTTCCCTTGTAACATTTATCAGATTAAAAATGTAAAGTTTTGAGATTAATGTTAAATCTGTCTATCCCACTGGACTTTAAGCCCTTCAGGGACAAGAACATATTTCTTTTTTTTCATCACGTATCTCCAGTAATTAATTCAATGCCTGGCACAGAATACATGTCCAATAAGCATTTATTAAAAACTAGTAGCTGTTGATTCACCTCCGACTCATGGAGACTCCATGTGTGTCAGGGTAGAACTGTGCTCCATAGGGTTTTCAATGGCTGATTTTTTTTGGAAGTAGATGACCCAACTTTTCTTCTGAGGAGCCTCTGGGTGGACTGGAACCTCCTACCCTTCAGTTAGCAGTCAAGTGCTTTAGCCTCTTGCGCCACCCAGGGACTCCTAAGCATTTATTAAATACATGAATGAGCCAATTAGTCAATGTCCTTTGGAATCATAACTGTATGTAGGATACATATTTACATTTTTAAAAGACACTTCAAATTGTGAAGTTAATGGGATAATAAATATCAACAGAGATCAAAACAAAGATGCTCCTAATTTCAAAATGATGCAAGCTAATGAGAAAAAAAGCATAATAGCAACTAATATTCAGAGAATATGCAATCGTATTATGTAAAAGGATTTACAAGCATGTCTTACTTTAATCTTCAAGGTAACCATATAAGGCACGTGCTATATCAATCTTCATTTTACAGAGTTAAAGAAGCACATGGAGATCTGTAATTTGCCCGTGATCAGAGTAACTGTGCAGCAGAGGTTTGGTTTGGATCCAGGCACTCCGGCTCCAGAGCCCACATTCTTAAGCACTACTCTCTGCCTGGAGATGGTCTGAGAATATTACTTGAGAAATTCCTGAAAAATGAGCTATGAAATTTGACCACAGATTACAAACTGCTATGGAACTGCACCCTTAAAAAATATTTTTATCTTCACCATTTTGTATGTTTTCCACATAGCAAATACACACACGCACGCGCACACACAAAATCTCACGCATGCACGCATGCACACAGTAGTTTGGGAAATGAATAAATGATGTTAAAGAAAACTGAGAAAAAGAAAAAATGCAATATGATAGGTAACATCATGAGTGGGTTCTAAAGTGGCTTTCTACCCAATCACCCCCGCTTTTCTCTTTCATTTTTCATTTCAAGATGGATACTGGCTTGAGATTTCCTGCATCCACTGAGCAAGGCAGGTAGGAGGAGTCAGGCTCCCAAACAAACCAAGCTTATCTGAAATGTTTCAGGTAAACAGTAGCTGTGTGAGGGAGATTAAAGAAACTAAGAACGAGGAGGGAAAGAAACGAGGAAACCACAGAAGAGAGGGATCAAATACCACCAGGCTACTAGCATACAAACAACTAGCTCACAAATATTTTAGACACTGTTCCATCCTTTGAGCTTAGGGTCTCATCACAAATAGAGATCAGAGATAACAAATGTGTCATACACTCGATTAAAAAAAACAGCAAGTCCCACTCCACTCAATAAGATGCTTGCTTTGAAGTGTACACATTTGTTGATTCTGTGACATATTCTTAACCTTACTAGGTAGGTACAGCTCTGCTGAGAGCAATTAATTCGGAAAGCCACAGAAACTCTGCAATGGGGCTAAAAGATCAGTAAAATAGCTGGAATATTTTCCCTCCTGCAGACAGCTGGATGTTGCTAATTTAGAGACTTTCAAGAGAAGGGAGGAAAGAGCAGGGAGAAACAAGGCTTTTGTTGTGCCACACCTCAGTAAATTCAGAGAAAAGGAAAACAAGGAAGGCATTAATAAACATGGTGTCTTAGTCATCTAGTGCTGCTATAACAGAAATACCACAAGTGGATGGTTTTAACGAAGAGAAGTTTATTTCCTCACAGTCAAAGTAGGCTCAAAGTCCAAATTCAGGGTGTCAGCTCCAGGGGAAGTCTTTCTCTCTCTGTCAGCCTTCTCATCAGTGTTCCCCCAAACTAGGAGCTTATCGGCACAGGGACCCCTGTCCAAAGGACGCGCTCTGCTCTTGGCACTGCTTTCTTGATGGTATGAGGTTCCCCTGTCTCTCTGCTCACTTCTGTCTTTTATATCTCAACAGACTGCCTCAGGACACAATCCAGTCTTGTAGATCCAGTCCTGCCTTACACAACTGCCACCCATCCTCCCTCATTAACATCATAGAGGCAGGATTTACAACATACAAGAAAATCACACAGTACCAGGAATCGAGGCCCAGCCAAACTGATACACACATTTTTGGGGGGGACATAATTCAAACCATGACACATGGTAAACTAACTGGCTTTTTCTCTGCTCTTCTAAACGAGTACAACTTTTTCTAACTGGCCAAAGAAACCAACACACTTTCCTTACAGGTTGTATATACCAAAGGGACTCTAACAAAAGACCTGGGCTAAGCAGAAATTTACCTTTTTTTCTTTTTTTAAGGCTTTATTGAGATAATAATCCATATTCTATACAGTTCAGTTCACCCATTTAAACTGTACCATTCAACAGTATTTATTATACGTACTCCAATTAGTACCATTACCCTAATCTAATTTTAGAACACTGTCAATATCTCAAGTGATTTACCTTTTACAGGATGGTTAAATGGTTTGGAGTGGAAAAAAAAAAAAAACACTCATAAGCTAAAATAAAAATGAAAAGACACTTTTAATGAGATAAAAATGTCCCCAGCGTGAACTAGCTCTGTCTGTTGGAAGGTATGTATTTTAATGACATATGAAAGGCATTCTTCCCATTTCTAACTTCAGTTTAGAAGGTGTCATAATTTAACATAGGCTACTTCTCAGTAGTGATTTCTACAAAATGCAAATAGAACCATTTGTCCTACCCTTCAAATCTATCTTTTTCCTCTTCCTTTTAGCTTTTTTTCTATCATTTCTATTATTCTGATAATACTTAGGCATATCAACAGCCATTTGCTCTCTTCCTCTCCAAACTCACCTCCATCTCCAGCTTTCTGGGTCACCTGCCAGGAGTATTAACTGTATTTGCTTAGGGTAAATACCTAGAGCTCCTCCCTCTCAGCAGGTCCAGAAAGTGCCTTACAAAACCAATAGCACAGAAAGATGGGACATCTTCCATTATCCATTAGACACAAGCCAAATTAATTTTAAATTGGTAATTCTAGGAGAAGCCCCCCCAGCTGGACTAACACAGATATGCTTCATATTCTCCACTGTTAATATTCAGGGGAAGTTTTAATTCCTGGGGGCAAGGGCTTGTAATTATCTGCTATGCATAGGACTTTGCTGAGAAGCAAGGTGGGGACTCAAAAATGCTAGGAGAAAACACAGCTTACCAATCACACAAATTTTGTTATGCTGTAGATCAAAATAAAAGAATTTTGGAACATTACCAAGCACAACTGCTCGAAAGAAATGTTTTCTGAATGATGACAAAATAACATCTAGTATTTATTGTACACCTACCATGTGTCATCTGCTGATCTATATGTTTTACATTGTCATTTAATCCTTACAAAAACCCAAGAGTAGGTACTAACATCAGCGGTGGCAGCAGCAGCATCCACATTTTAAAGATAGGCAAACTGAGGCGCAGAGCATGATGTAACTTGCTCAGGTTACAAAATGGCAGCCAGAATTCAAAACCAGATTTTGGCTTCTGAGCTCACATTCTAAACCATTACCCTACGCTGCCCATCAGGAAATGAGGCAAAAAATGGTTAACGTGCAGCACAGATGCCAGTCTATTCTGTCTCTAATGCCAAGGAAATAAAGAAGAGCCACAGGATATAGTTGTAATAATAGTATTTTTTAGATTGGACAGGAATACAGCAATTATGTAGCGACTACAGCCAAGGTTCCTTAAGAGTAAGAAAGGCTAATGAGGGAGAGTTAACCAGCTGAGATGGAAAAATGGCAAAAAGCAAGAGAAAGTGGATGAACTAAACCATTTGAAGAATTAAACTATCAAGAGCCATGTTTCTAATAGATACCCTGTAAACACTCAGGAACAATCATATTGGCCAAAGGGTAAGCTCAGCTCTGCAATGGAACTGTAAGCTGTAAGCAATTTCATTAGAGTAAAACTGGTCTGATGCAAGAAAGTGCTAACAGCATTTTCTTGGTCTGCATCTAGGTTTTGTTTTTTTTTTTTAAAAAAAGACAGGTAAATAGCAACCTAAAAAAGCTACATATGAAACAAAACTACCAGAAGATATTATGAAAACTCATCCAAAAGGAAAAGTTTCATCCCAAGATTATACTAATATCATAATCTAAATTCATCTTTACTTTGCATGCATATTACTGCTGAATTGGCCTCCATCAGACCCAAAAGTGACCTAAATCAGCAAACGGACTGGTCCTGCATGAGGAAGAGCTAGTCACAGCCCTCAAACAGGAGTTATACTTGGCTCTTCCTTGAGGCCACAGCTCTACCATGTGTACATGCATTCAAGGAAGGATGAGCAAAATCATTCTGAGCATTCAAGACACAGGAATGAACAGAAATGAGAGCCGTACACACATCTAGCCTTCTAAGATAATAGTGGGGATCTGCAGGGCATTTTAAATTGGCAATGGCAAAGGCTGTAATTTTCTGCTAAAGGGATATTATCACAATTTTCAAGCTGGGTTTGAGCCAAGGCTCGTAAGAGTGCTCATTCTTAATGCAACATCACACCTAACACTTTGCTATGGTGTTGCACACAGCCAGATTATAATCCTGGCTCCTCAGATCTTTGGAGTTAATCACTTCCAAACGGAGCTGAACACATTAAATTAGCATGGTAAATTAGAGTGGTTTCTATCCATACACATCCCCGTCCCCATGTAGTCCTCTTTGTCAGAAGAGAAAAATAAAATAACCACATTATCTCCCCCTGTTCCATCACAAATACTCAAATGGCTTTGACAAACTTCTATTAAATTTTGAAATATAAAACTGAGCCCCTAGATGAAAACAAATCACAGTGAGGTAAAGGAGACACAAATATGGCGAGCTGTGCTAATAAAGGCTATGCAAACATACAAGTCGTCCAGGTAATGGAGCCTGAGAAACGCTATCATTATGTGATGGTGAAGAAATTAAACTTTTCCTTTAGTGCTACTTATATCTTGATTTTTTTCTGCACTTCAAGAGAAGGCAATGGCACCATTTAATAGGCTGACCATCTAGAACCCATCTGCCAATTGTTTGCTAAACTTTCCTTAGTGACTAAAATTACATACCCAGCTTTAATATGTACCTTCATGCACCACAAATATCCTCTGGTAGATTACTAATGGATGCTCTTTCTTCTTTTTAAAATGTACCTAAATATGGCTAATTTTTCCTCTTTCACCAGGCACTCTCAGGAGGCACCTGGTGTTCCAACAAAGCCATATGAATCACTTAAGGGAAAATATACTAAATCAAGGCTAAGGAGACAAGGGCAAAACTACTTTGGTGAAGAAGCAGCTGTCTCTCTGGTTAGCTGCAAGGGGAAGAGTAAGGGAGTCAGAGAGAACAGACCCTGTTTCAGACTGCACCTTGAGCTTGAAAGCAGGTATCACATGAATATATAACATGGCAAATGTCTTAATTTAACTACAAATTGCCAACAAAGGCCTTTGTGATTTCTTCTACAGGACTGTACCATACGAGAAGTGTGATGAAGGAGAGGGGGATGGAGAAGGGGCGGGGGAACAGAAGAAGGGAAGAGAAGATAATGGTGAAGATCTATGATGCAGATTATTCCTCAAAACATTCTTTTTATTTATCCCTAAAATCTTGACATGTGCTTGCCACTTCCCACTAGAGAATTAAGCAAAAGTATAGCTGCTCAGTAGAATAATATGTTTACCTATCTGGAAGAATAACTTCATGGATATATGATAATTATATCTACCAACTTTAATAAAATCTCTATATGCCATCTGATATTTAAATGGGTTTTCAGGGTCTTAAAAAGCTTTTGCCAAAAATTAACAATTATCAAATAACTTACTTTTTCACTGTAGCTGAAACAGAAAAAAAAAGCCATCTGCCTGATTATTTTTTTTAATGAACTAAATTTAGATTTCAATTTTAAAATAGGTTTTGACATAAACTGCTTTAAAATAACAAGAGCATCTTACATTTGGGTCTTTTCCCAGTTAATTGTTTGCTGGCATTATACTAGAAATTCCTTGGCTTCACCTTAAACCAACCATCCTAAGTGCTAATTTGGAGACGATATATATTATTAACCAGAGAATGTTGTGCTTAAAACACGCATGCTGCATATATACACTATTATTAACATATTCCCTTCCCTCCTTGAAAAGTTTTCTGCAGAAAATAGAGCCCTTGTTTAAACAAGGAAGTGGGCTGTCACTGAGGGAATTCTTGTCAAAATGTAATTAACAGGTAGGGGCCAAGATGACACAGGATCCTTATCTTACAAACGTCCTTAGCGTGAATCAAATTTAATCTCATGGAGATAAGTCAGTGGAGGGAAAAGTTAATGACTACAGATGTTATACATTTTAATAATACCAGAGGACTCCCAAAGAGAATGGCCAACTCTAAAATGAACTAAACCACCACTAAGAAACCAGACCCGTCGGTGAGTTCAAGCCCCAGACATGCCTTTTTCCAGCGTTTTCACTTGCCCAAAGGCCAAGGGACAGATGGGAAAATAAACACATGTAAACATGGTAGACCTAATGATGCCCTAATTGCAAAGGAAATATTATCTTCTCATTAATTGGCAAGCTAATTGACCAAAATCTCAGTTTCAGAAATCAAGTCCAATAATCCAAGCTTTGGTAGCCATACTCCAGAGAATTCTCCTCACACTTAGCACACCCTTCATCCAGCCAAAGCTGTCAGTTCTGCTTGATTTGTTTGAATACTGTACTCGACGACAGCTGTCGGAAACAGTACATTAGAACAGCTGCTGTGACAGCTACAAGGGGCTTGGAAGTTTAATTGGGCTGAATGTGACATTGTGCATTTTTCTAAACATAGAAATATCCACAAAACTAAGACGTTTCTAATGAGTCTGAACAAAGCTCACTTATAGGCACCACCAATGGGTTAACCTTCAGTTTGAGTTATATTACTGCTCTCGTAATATCCTGGCCACCAGCTTGGGAAGGTTATTGGGGAAAAAGAAAACAGTAGGAGCAGTTAGATGCACAAGAAAAGGGGCATTAAGCGGGAAAGGAAATCACGTCAATAATCTCTTTCAAAGGCTGGCTGGTAGCCAAGGAGGTTCCCATAGTGTCTCAGGATTTACTTCCAAAGGAAATGTATTCAGAGGCCCCGAGCCTGGTGTCAACTGCAAACCAAACCATTCATTACAGTTACAGCCCCCCAGAGAAGGGAGAATGGCTTACTCTCAGCGTCGGCGCGGAGGAAGAAAGCGAGGAGCAGCAACAGCGGCCTGGCTACGTGCGCCATCCTGCAGCGTGGTGGCAGCATGCTCGGGCAGCTTGGAATCACTGCCTCCGAGGCCGCAGGGAGTCTGTCCGTCTGAAATATCAGCTGGAACACTTTCAGAGCCTGCAAGGGGCGAGGCAGAGAAAGGAAGGGGAAGAAAACACAAAGATGCTTAGATTCCTCACTCTCTCCCCCAGTTGCACCACCACCACCATGAGGGCCACAAGCCATTGTAAACACACAATATACAGTAGCCAGGATGCCTTGGTTTGTAAAATGTGAGCGCCCTGGTGTCTCTGGTTCCCATTCTCAGGCTATCCTAAAACCAACCACCTTACATTTCACTCTCTGCCTGTGTCACCTTTTGGGCCACGGACTCTGTGAAGGAGCTGTCGCTTCTGATGAAACAATATGTGGATACATCAGTGGGAGAAAGCATATCATTGTGCTAAGAAAGATTTAAAAGAAGTTCCATCTTGCGGGATAAAAGTCTTTTATTGATAGAATAATGGAAGTTGCTTTCTTGGCACCAGATGAAATGACAGGGCTAATTCAACTTCTCTAGCTGAATGCTAGAGGCTAGAATTTTTACACTAGCACATTTGGCATCTCCCCTGAAGACACATCAACATTCAAGTCTAGTTTGGCGTCAATAAGTCAAAACAATAGTTAGCATGAGCCTCTTTGCTTTAACAGGATTTTTATATGCCTCCTGGGCAAAGGCTTGCTTTTCTCAATCTTCCATGTAAAATCGATATGCTATAAACTATTTTTAGAGAGCCTACTGCGTGCAAGACAACAAAGACTGTCTTAGTACCAAGTGTCTGAGGTACAAAGATGAGTTAGATTCCATCTTTGATGAGTTCCAGGTTAGGAGGGAAAATAAGACAGGTACATTGCATGACTAGTACAAGTTAATAAGTGATAAGTGCCGGTAATGAAAACCAAATAATACCATAAAATTTAGGATCAGTAATAGCATCATGGAAAAAAATAGCATCTTAAACTGAGCCTTGGAAGTACAGGCTAAATATTAACAACATGAGGGCAAGGTATTCCAGGCATTTGATGCAGGCAGTGGGAAAGGCATTTTGGAAAAGGTCAGTTGCCTGGTTTGCCTGGAGCAGGGCTTCCCAAACGTCAGCATACATCAGAATCACCTGAAAGGCTTGTTAAAACAATTGGGTACCATCTCCAAAATCTGTGGTTCAGTAGGTCTAGGGTGAAATTGTCAGATGGTGCAAACAATTACCATGCTTGGCTGCTAACCAAGTCCACCCAGAGGCACCTCTGATGAAAGGACAGCCAATCTACTTCTAAAACATCAGTCACTGAAAACCCTATGGAGCACAGCTCTACTTTGACACGCATGGGTCAGAGTTGACTTGATGGTAACTGGTATGGCATGGTAAGTCTGGGGTGGGCCCAAGAATTTGCAGTTCTAACAAGTTCTTGAGTGATGCTGATGCTGTTGGTCTAGGCACCACACTCTGAAAACTACTGGGTTAGAGTGATTGATCCATTGAGAAACTAGAAGAAGATCAGGAAAAGAAAATGGTTCAAGCTAAAAAATAAAAAATAGGCCATAGATTGCCTTGGATGTCAGTCTAGTCAACCCGCCTTCATTCAGCAAACCACAAGAAGAGCCATTTAATATTCCGGAGAAGAGGAACAACATGGCACCAGGCTTTGGGAAGAGTAACTGGCAACTGAATGTGGGATGACACAGAGAATGGTATTACTAGGCCACAGCAAGAGTCCCAGGCGAAAAGTAATAAAAGTGATGGTGGTCCTGCTGGGAACAGAAAAGAAGGGAAGTCGTGACTGACTAGCTCCAAGCAGTAATTTGAAGTATGACTCTTCAGATGATAAATAATTGTTCCTATAGAACTTTCAATAATTCTAGAACAGCATCTTATACAAAGTGGGCTATTGCTCCCTTATCATTGAGAATGTGTGTCAGAATTAGTTTGCTAAATAAAATTGTACACCTTTAATTTTTTGTCTATTGTTATATTTGAACTACACAGACAAAAGTCTTGACAGGAAATACTAGAGATACCCAGAAATAACCTAATCCACTGAAATAACTTGTACTTTAAAAAGAATTGTAATGCAGATACTATAATGCATCTTCCCTGAAACTGAGCTTGAACATGAGAATAAAAATAAAAAAGATATTATCTTTTTCATTACTATGCATGAGTGGTTTGCATGCAGGAAAGATAAAAACTAAAAGGAAGGAAGAAAATCATTCTAATTATCATTCCATGAGATAGCTTTTTTTTTTTTTTAACAGATTTGTGGGTGGCACGAAGAAGCCAATCACACATTGAAACTCATCCACTTAAAACCAAAAGCTAACCAGCTGCTCCAAATCAGCTATTGTTATCAATCTCATCTGGCAAACAACTTATCAAGCAGCAGTCCACTGCTATCAAATGGTAAAAATCTCCACTCTTTACAAGAGAAGTGCTAAAGGAATCGGCTCAGCCCCCCGCTCCTCCCCCTTGCACCGCTACCATCCTCCTGCCAGCGTTTCATATGACAGCAAAGTCCAGGAGACATCAGTCCTGTCGGACTCAATTTGTGTCTTTGGAAGCATATCAGAGCCAACTGCTACATAATGACTCCGTGTGATCACAGAGATGGAGACGTATGAAATGCTCGCTCAGGGAAGAGGTGGTTTGGCTTTGCCTCCTACTCAACTGAAGAAGCCTAAGAAGACCAAATTCTTCCCAATGAACCTACAAATGTTCCCTCTGGTCTTGAACAGCCATACACTCTAGCACTCTCACAATGCACGCACATATACACATATATATATTTATATTTAAACGGGCTACGTCCTTGGCCAAGATACAGTAGGAGATCAGAGATGTGAGGATAAAATCTAGATGTTCATTCCAGCCACTCCCCACTCCATATCTTGTTCAGGACACGGAATCATGGCCAAAAGGGAAATGTTGCCTCGCATATTAGTCAGGTGGCATTTAAATTTTAGAACAAAAATGGGAAATAGATTCTTAAGAAAATATTTAAAGTGAAAATACTACGAGGATGAACGAATGTTACAAGTCGTTCCCGTTACCCTCTAAGAAGGGTTGCCAAGCATTCTGAAAGAAGAGCAAGAAAAAGGAGTGGATGGGTATGAAAAGTGCCATGTTTCAGCTTACATCACAAATTCTCCTGCAGATGTCCAGTAGCCCTCAGCAAAAACCAATTCCTTAATTTTATATATTTTTACCCTTTGTGTCTTTCATTAACAACGACATACAGATAAAACTGAGCCACTTCTATGAGTTTAAAATGTAAATAAATAAAAATAAAACCTCTGGTTTCTTATTTCTCACAGCACAAAGATCTTATGGAATTCTGTTTTGATCTCCAGTTGGCCAAATATTTAATTTTATATTTAGGGACTTGTGTAGTTAGAGCAGCTATCAGTTTGCAGGGTCATGTATTATGGAATATAATTTAAAATGGAACAAGAAAGAGTGCACTTGCCTAAAAGCTTTAACAAATCACTGCTTTAAGTAATCACATAAGCTGACACCTATCCAACTCTCTGTCTCCAACTCAAGAGTATAACCATTTGTCGTAATAACCTCATACATACTCAAACTAATATGATGTGGAAGGATCTTTTTTCAGCTTTCTCTATTATTGATATGTGTTTCTTTAGACTATGTTAACACAAGCGGGGAGAGGCAAAACGAGGCTTCTCTTGTTGTAAAAATATCTTAAGAGTTCCACAGAGAAATAGCTGTTTGTAGGTTTGGTACAGAAAATGTACAAAATGAGTGTGGAACATTCTGCCATTCTAGGAAGCAAGGAAGCTATCAGGGACTACTAGGTCATATCACCCACTAAAAAAAGGCAAAAAAAAAAAAAAAAGGCCAAAAGAAAGGGACTCCCAACAGCCAAATGTGGGAAAAATCTGAGCAGCAAAAAAGAATAATAACTGCAACAAATTGAAACATATCATGTTAAAATACATGAGTTCATAGTTTTAAATATAATCTTTAAAAAATGCACTGGTCACCCTTGGAGGAATCTAGAGAACCAAATCATTATTCTGCAAACAGGGAGAGGAACAGAAAGAATTAAGCATAAATATATATATCTATATCTATAAGAACTTAAAAAAACAAAACAAAATAACTGCTGATATCCCTAGTAGAAAACTAGGTATCATTAAGTTATCTCTAAATATTTTGCTTCTTTTTTGTCTTAAAATAAACCATTATTCTCAATTCTAGACATTTTGGAAGCAAAAACGTTATAATGACATTTAACTTTAGCATAAATCCATTCAGATATCTATTAAATTGGACGGATGGTGTGGGGAGGGACAAGTCACAAAATTCTGAGTTATTTCTACCAATCTCCCAAACCAACCAGATCTCTATAAATCTACTAGAACAAGCTTCCAGTTATTTAAGAAAACGAACCATTTGTGTAAAAGATATGTTTCCAGGAAGCTCCAATTTGTAAAACAGATAAAAACAGGGCTAATCTGGCTGAAGCTAGAAGGAGGGGCCTGATGCCTACAGTAAGCCTGGTAGAGGCCTCTGAGGGCGCCCTTAATTCCCTATGCACTCAATGTGGAGTTACAGCACAGCACAGGAGAACAGAAATACAGAGATATTTCGACATTACAATAATCAGTATGGATACCTTAAAGAACTCTTTAAATGTTCAGTTATAATACATAGAAACAAGTCTCTGGGTGGCCCAAACAGTTAAGCGCTCCACTACTAGCCAAAAGGCCAGTGGTTCAAACCCACCAAGAGGCTTCTCAAAAGACAGGCCTGACAATCTGCTTCCAAAAGGTCAGAGCCTTGAAAACGCTACGAAGCAGTTCTCCTCTTATGGGCATGGACTCGCCATGAGTCAGAATCGACTTGATGGTAACTAACAACCACGATAGTAAAAAGAAAAGCCCACAGCTATTCGTCCGAACTCTGTATAGTATGATTCAGTCTGCAAATTACTATCAATAGCATCTCTATACTTCAACATTTCACTTATCCATGTGGGTATTCAAAGAGAAGACAGTCCCCTAAATATTTCATCCTGATATAGGACAGGAATCCCCCAACACTGTCCAATCAAACTTTCTGCAATGACAGAAATGTTCTTTATTTGGGCTATCCAATAATTGAACACTTTAAATACAGCTAGTGCTACTGAGGAAATAAATTTCTACTTTATTTAACTTTAATTAAATTTAAATAGCCACACGTGGCTAGTGGCTACCATATTGCGCAGCTCTGATTATAGCTACATGTTTCAACAGCCCTGGATAGTACACAGCTATAGGCAAGTTGTAAGTTTTCTGAGTTGTAGACTAAAGCAATGGCCTAGGAATTCTGAGTCGCTGTAGTCCTTGGCTTCCTAATAATTAGACTCTAAAAATTCACCGTGTTAGATGAGAAAACCCATTTAACCTTTGGATCCCTCACTTCCCATCCCTGTCCCATATCCTGCCAAAAAAAAAGACTGGTTCATATTTTCTTTTTTTAACTACTTCATAGATTGTAAAGTGAAGATCAATAAATAGTTGAGTGTCTAACTGGAAAATGTCCAAATAGAAATATTGTTATTAAAATAAAAAATGTGTTAAATATGGGCTTTTATATTACAGCTAGAAGAGCTGCATTTCTCACTACTGAAAACCCCTATTTGGGATGTAGCAGAATTGGGAACCTCAGTCAACAAAGACGTGACACATTTCACAGCCGTGAAAGACAAGCATGCCTCTAAATAGCCATGTTAAATAATTTGTACAAATAATTTGTACAATTTGTTTCTATGAAATGGCCATGTTCAATTAATCCATATTAATGAAGGATATAAAACACATTCTTAAATCATACAGTGCTAAAAGCTTCCGTGCCAACTATGGAACACACTACTGGGAAAAAGAGGGGCAACAGAAGAGAATTACTATAATTAAACAGTGAAAGGTAACTGCACATCTGATTCACATCTGGATAAAATACTCAAAGTATTTCAGGAATTACTTTTATAAGAGAAACTCAATACTCCTTAAAATTATATTCTTTCACATAATAGCACATCGTATAAAAAGCTGTACATTTTTCCCTGTTTTGCACTAAACATGTTTTCATGACAGTAAATTGGAGGGGGAAAAAAAAAGCCAAGAGAGAGTTTATGAGCTATTACTTATAAACAAAAAGTAATAATTCAATCATCTCACCTTTGGCTTAGGCTATGACTTAATAGAAAGATACTAAACGAGTGTAAAGAAGCACACTAATTCTTTGCCGAAATCCACTGAATTATAAGAATGTCTGAAGGGTAAAACAATACTTATCAATATGGACACCTTAAAAACCAAAAAAACACAAACTCATTGCTGTCAAGTCGATTCCGACTCATAGTGACCCTACAGGACAAAGCAGAACTGCCCCTAGAGTTTCCAAGGAGCGCCCGGTGGATTCGAACTGCCGACCTTTTGGTTAGCAGCCATCGCTCTTAATCACTACACCACCAGGGTCTGACTCTTTATATGTTTAGTTCTAGTATATATAGAGAGAGAGAAGCCAAGAGCTATTTGTCTGAACTTTATATGACTCATTTTACAAATTACTATCGATAGCATTGCTGTATCTATAGAATTTCATATAATTTTGTACTCGAGGTGCACATAAGTGTATTTTGTTTCAGAAATGGCAAAACAGCATTATTAACTCTGATCACTTCTTTCTACTTTGGGAGGTAAAAATGTGGTACATCATGATAAATGAATAGATGGGGGGAGACCCCTCATCTCCCTGTCTGCTTATTTTTCCTTACAAACAGAATGATAATTCTGAGTTGATTAAGAAGGATAATGAGACAAAGCATCTAATTTCTTTTAAGTGATTATTATATGTGATAAATTCTACCTAGTTTCATATTATGCTAGTGGAACCAAGCAACAAAAAAAAGTTAAAATACAAGTCTATTCAACATGCTATTGGAGCTCTGCTATTTGTTCCATTCTTCTAAGAAGACATTAAAAAGTTAAGAACTGATCTTTCTCACAAAGTATAGATGTAAAATCCAGCCACTTTCCACCAAAATGACAGAACACTGATTCTATTATTTTAATCTTTGGGAATTTCTAAATGAATGTGAAGCCATCATTCCCAATTCATTGTAACTGATCTTCTTTTTCATTATCTGATAAATCAAGAGTATTTCTTTTTTAATACATTTAAAACATTTTCTATTTAAAACACATTTAGCTTTTAAAAATATATTTTGGGTTAAAAGCTTTCATTTTTATTCTAATTGATTTATTTATCTCCATCACTACATAGTGGAAGAGAAATTTGCTGCTACATGTCCTACTTTGCTTATTTAATACAAAAACAAACTCTTTAAATTCACTTTGTAGAGAATACACCCACTCCTTTTAGCCTAGTATTTATTTATTTATCCTTAAGATTATTTTAAGAACAAAATGAAGGACCTTTCGGTTGTTTTTTAAATACTTCATTACTAGAGTGCAAAAGAATCCTGTTTTATCTAGCCACAGGTGGTATATCTATAGCTCTGTCCTTAGCGTGATCAAAACTCTCATTTTTTTTTTAAACTAGTGTTGTCAACTGAGTGATTCTACTTTCCCCCCCAGGGGACATTTGCAATGTCTGAAGACAGTTTTGGTTGTCACAATTCAAGACAGGGATTCTAATGGCATCTAATGGATAGAGGCCAGGGATGCTGCTAAACATCCTACAATGTACAGGGCAGAGCCCATAACAAATAATGCTCCAGCCTAGAACGTCAACAGTGCCATGGTTGAGAAGCACAGTCATAAAACAGCTAATCAATACTGACAAAATATTCAAAAAAAAAATGAGAGTTTTCTAGGCTCACTTCCAGTATGTTGCTTCCCAAACCCACCAATTTTAGGTGTTTCCGGTGCAATTTTAGTACATAAACTCAAAACAGATATGAGTTTCTGGGCATGGAAGTCAAAACACTAAGGATGATACTCAAATTTCCCTTCTTGTCCTAAGCTATAACCAAAGTTGGCTTGCCTTATGGAAAGTTCAGTTCACAAGCTTAGGCAACATAAATATTGTCGCCAATCAGAAGAATGAATCTGTTAAATGGAGCAGACATCACACTGTTGTCTGTCAGTGAATAGACTTGGTTCCCATCTCTTATGATGGGAGCTTAGCTCTTCTCTGAGAGAGCACAGTCTCAGGAAAGCAATATTCAGTTCCAAGGAATGTTCTTTCAAATCCCTGCCAACAACAGAGATAGAAAATGGAATGATGAGAGGCCACTGTGAACGGCTGGGGACCTTGGAATTAAAGATTGTTCATTTTCTACGTTGTCCTCATGATTAACCCTGGGTCTCCCTGAAAATCTATTACACGCTCTCACAGTAGCTGAATTAGGTCTGTGTGTAGAAACCAAACACACAGTTTTTAAACCAAATAGAAACATAACCTGAAGAAACCTAGAGAGGACAAATATTAATCACAGACATTCAAAATACACTCTCCTCCTCTCTGACCCTGCATATCATTTTATTGTTTCATTGTACACTTCTTCACTGTTAATACCTTTTCCACATCGACCCCTCTTCTTGAATGAAACTACAGACTGCCAAAAACCAGAAGAAACTTACACGTCATCGTGGGCAACCCCCTCATATAACTGGCAATGAATAAAGTGCAAGGACAGAGTGGAATTAATAACCTCAGGTTATATATCTGGTAAGACTCATAGGAGGATGGAGAACCGAGGCCAATTTTCTTTCTTGTACTGCATTCTGCTTCTATCACCTCTCAGTTACTAAGACAAAGATAGCTAGCTTAGGTGAAAAAAAAAAAAAAAAAAAGTTGCCATGGAGTCAACTTTGACTCATGGGGACCCCAGGTGTGTCAAACGAGAAGTGTGCTCCATAGGGTTTTCAGTGCCTGGTCTTTCAAAAGATCACCAGGTTTCTCTTCCGAGGTGCCTTTGGGTGGACTAGAACCTCCAACTTTTCCATTAGCAGCTGAAGGTATTAACGTTTGCACCACCGTGGGACTCTAGCTGACGTGAGGTCATGATTAATTCTGAAATGAACAGCATAAAAAAAGGTCTCTCCTTCAATGAGCAAAGAGACAATGTAGGACTGGAACAGATCAAAGCAGAAAGAAATCTTAGATGGAGGATGAAGGAAGGATGAGAGGATCTCACTGGGTAAGAAACTATCATCATCCTGAAAAGGATAAATAATTCATGAGTGAAAGTTTATGCCATGAGTCAAAAATTCTCCAAAGGGTCAATCTTTAACTCAGTAACCCACTATTATGTACTTGCATATCTAGTGTCAAAGTTTATACATGTGCTTGGAACTAGCAATGATTAACCAGAAATAGATTTTTTAAATTCTCACATGTTAGTAATTGAATTAATAACATGCAGACACATGTTTACACCACCTTAAAACCTGTTGCCGTCAAGTCGATTCTAACTCTTACGCACCCTGAGTAGAACTGCCACATAGGGTTTCCAAGGAATGACTGGTGGATTTGAACTGTCAGTTTTTCGGTTAGCAGCCAAGCGCTAAACCACTATGCCACCAGGGCTCCACACCACCTTAAGGCGTGTATAGCCCGCTGCCGTCAAGTTGATTCGAACTCATAGCGACCCAACAGGACAGAGTAGAACTGCCCCCAATAGGATTTCCAAGGAGTGGCCGGTGGATTCGAACTGCTGACCTTTCGGTTGGCAGCCTATCTCTTAACCACTGAGCCACCAGGGTTCCAAGCATGTGTATTTTGAATATTACCATCAAATTATTTTTTAGGGAGTTTTTTTTGTTTGTTTGTTTTTTAACCTCTTTTATTAACATTTTAGTGAAGACGCTTGTTGATAAATTGGGAGGAGGATGGAAATGTGTTAGATGGCGAATTCTCAGAGTTAAACAGGACAGTTACCCAGGTGGAAAGACGCCAGCCAGAGTGCACTTTATTATAATGTTGCTGAGGGCTACACAGCCATACTGAAAGAAGAAATGAAGACACACACACAATGGTTATTTTTCAAAAGCTGTTGGCATTATAAAGTGATTTGATAATAAAGTACAAAAATTTCCTGCAGCAATAAAAGCACTACGTATTTCCCATACCAAGATGTGTCAGACTAGCAATGAAAAAAATATTTTTCCCATAGTCATTCTTTTAAAAATATATTCGAGACCTCAGGAAAAAGGGCTTTGTAAAATACTGTCGTTTTTATTATCCTTCTATAAAATACTCAAGCAAAATATAGAGTACAGCTATAAAAGTCATTAAAAGCCTACAAGCAAACTAGATGTAGTAACGTTCTCAATACCAAACTTTCTAGATACCAAGTGTAATCTTAAATGAATGGCCCAACCAACTCAAAGAAAAGCGAATACCTAATAAAAACATCAGCGAAATGGCTCTTCTGGATTTAGGCATCATATGGGTCTCTGAAATACAGATTTTTATACTCCGAAGTAGGGGGGAGACAGATACTAATATGAGTGGAATCAAACCTGGGAACAATAAGGACTTGGAGCTGGCAGGCAGGTGTGGAGGGAGAGAGGAGGAAAGGCTTTTATTGGAACCCCTGGGTGTTGCAAAAGGTCAAGGCACTCAGCTGCTAATCAAGAGGTTGGTGGTTCAAGTCCACCCAAAGGCTCCTCTCAAGAAAGGCCTGGAGATCTACTTTTGAAAAATTGAAAACCCTTTTTAGTACAGTTCTACTTGCACACAAATGGGATCCCCATGAGTCAGAAGAGACTCAACAACAACTAGTTACACTATTATTTGGTGAGGGATTAAGCCCAAAACTAAAATGTCATCTTTTTAGGAATTTCTTTGCCTTCCAAGATGTGCCCACTGATGCCTCCATCACAAACTGAACAGACTGACCCTTCCCTCTATTATGTTTCCTTTATATAAATATTTTTTATTATAGGCTTCCATGGTATGTGACCATATTATCTTCTAAAAACTACTTGAAAAGTCCCACCTGGCTTCATCCCACAATGATTGTCACTAGGGTCTAGAATATTCATTGAATAAATCTTCATCATTTTCAAATTTGGTACATTAGAGTAGGGTATGCACCCTATTCATAAATATGATATACATTTAAAAATATATATGGAAATACATATTTAAAACTCTTATACACATAGTGTGGGTACGGCTCCCACCACCGCTGCCCTTCCGGGCACCCTGTGTTGGGGGTGTCTTGGTGGCACATTGGTTAAGAGCTTGACTGCTAACCAAAAGGTCAACAGTTTGAATCCACCAGCTGCTCCTTGAAACCTTACAGGGCAGTTCTACTCTAAAAACAGTGCCAAACACACAAAATTCAATTTTTTTTTAAATAAGACAATAAATAAACAATCACTGAAGTTCTATCGTTTAGATTTTTTCCCACATGGATTTTATGTTACAATAGACAAAAATGAGAGCTTTCATGGATTTGTCCACCAATCCCCTTTGGATTCAAACCCTTACTGTAATAACCACTTTAAAAGCTCTTTGTGATCGCTGATGTCAACATGATGTGATGCACTGAGGAGAAAAGACGTTGTTTTTGAGATTTCCATTCAATGTCCCCATTTTCTAATTGTAAGCCATCTACACTGATCGAGAGTAACTTTATGCATCAACCATGTCTTTGTTTCTAAAATGAATCCCTTCATTCTTTTATTTCATGAGTATTATTGAATACAGGCAGTTCCCTGGTTAAGAACGTCTGACTTATGGACAACTCCTACGTACTTAAGAATGGATTGCCGTAAAGCCTATTAAACATCTGAGTTAAATACAACGGTTCCTAACAACAAACACATGTGCTACTGTGTGACACTCATGAAAACATTAAATGGTTTGGAAGTGTTTCTTAAGTGTTTTATATGCATAGAAAGGTAAATATATACTATATACTAAGACAAATATTTGACTAATTGACGCTAAATAAGAACCGTATATACCTGTTCTGACTTACTTACAAATTCAACTTAAAGACAGCCTTAGGAATGGATCTCCTTCGTAACCCAGGGACTGCCTATACCTCTTATGCGTCAGATAGTGATAAACACAAGAGGCTTATAAAAATGGACAAGATGACAAGGTCCCTGATATATTCTGGTGTAAGGAGGCAGAAAAATACAAGTAGTAAAAAAAAAAAATTAAAGAAAAAAAAACAAGTTAACTCGTAAAGAACAAAAAACAAGGCAATGGAATAGATTGAATTGTGGTAGTTGTGAAGAAGACTGAATATACCATGGACTGCAAGAAGAACAAACCAATCAGTCTTAGAAGAAATACAACTAGAATGCTCCTTAAAAGCAAGGATGGCAAGACTTAGGCTCACTACTTTGGACATGTCATCAAGATAGACCAACCCCTAGGAAAGAACGTCATATTTAGTAGAGTATCAGAGAAAACAAGGGAAATCTTCAGTGAGATGGACTGATACAGAGCCACCACAATGGACTCAAGTACACAAACGCAGATGGCCCAGGACCAGGCAATGTTTCATTCTGTTATACATAAGGTCGCCATGAGTCAGAGCCCACTCATTGCCAACTAACAGCCGCAACAACAGTGGATAGAGGATGAATGGTCTGTGGCGGGGAAGAGGGAAGCTTTAAATAGGATGGCAGGGACTCTGAAGAGCAGGCATGTGGGCTATGACCTGAGTTAGAAGCTGATGTGGAAAAAGAGCTTTCCAGGGTACAGATCAGACTGGCCAGGGCAGAGGCTCACAGGCAGGGATGAGGCTGGTAAACTGGGTAGAGAGTGGTATGAGGTACACTGGGAAAACAGGTTGGGCCCAGAATGCAGGGCCTGTAGGTCACAGTGAAAAGATTGGGTTTCATTTTTAAGTTCAATGAGAAGACACTGGAAGGTTTTGTGTTACGGAATGACATGGTCTGATTTATATTTGGAAGACTTCTCCAGTAGCTGTGTGCCAAGAGTTTTAAAAATGCATCCCCCCACCCACCCCACTGTCTCTGTAGAGACCTCCAATTCATTTATTTGGACATACCCATTGTGCTCTACTGTGAAGCCTGTGGACCCTTTAGAAAAGTTTCCCCATTTGACTTGTCAGGGATCCTAAGGCAATCTCTCCTTTCCAATTCAGTATAAAGCTGTCAGAAATAACGTGTTGCTTTCGAATGTTTTGGGCTGCCATTCTCTCTTCTCACACAGCAACATGCCCCAGAAAACCAAATGAATTTCTCCCTCTCCCTGCCCTCCTATAGAGAAATTTATCACCCTTTAGAATTTTTACTTGAAAAATAAAGTACCTGATGTTAGCTCTCATTTGCGTTCCTGAAAAGTAGGGGAAAAAATTCTGCTTTCATGTACAAAGAAACGATGGGCATACCGGATTTCTGCGGTCACACTTTTAAATCTCTGATTCCGGAAAGGCTTTCTACTCATACTTTAAAAAAAAAAAAGAAAGAAAGAAAAGTTTCTGAAGTTTGGTACATCAAAGTCTTTTTTGTGCCCCTTTAAACCTTGTAACGTTAGCAGTGATACTAATACCCAATAGTACACTGAAATTCAGACTATTAGAAAACACGGCCTTTCCAATAGTTTAAAAATCCTTTATTTTCCAGATTTAGAAGCTAGGTCCTGCTGTGAGCCAATTGCTGGCCAGCTTCCCAAATTAGCTTTTCAGTCTTAGTTATCTTTTACATTTCATCCCTTAGTTTTCGCTCCAGGATTTCTTCCATTATTGAGGCAACTCTTTCAACACCGCACAATGAAGTCAGTTAATTCCTTACTTTTTCTTATTAGATACTAAATGGACTTGAAACTACCAGTATTTAACCTTCTGTCTCACAAATACATTATAGACTACGAGTTTGTTGTATGGAGAGTGTCAAAAGTGACAAAAAAATGCCACCTGCCTCTATGTCTGGCTGGCCTTGCCACTGGCCTTGACCAACGGAATGGGACAGAAAGTAACACTTTTGAAGTTTCCAGCCTGAGTCCCAAGAAGTCCAAGAAATTTCAGGAAGAATCTTTGCTCATTTCCTTCCTTGCTGATTTGGTAACTTCTGTCACCGCCACCATGTGAACAAGCCCAGGTAAGCCTAGTGGACAATGAGAGACCATGTGGAGCAGAGATGAGCTGCTCACTTGAGCCATCAAAGGCTAGCCACTGCCCAGAGGACACGGCAGTTGTCCATAGACTCATAAGCAAGCCCAGTAAGATCAGCCTGGCCCGAACCATCCAGCTGAGCCCAGCCAAAAACCGACAATCAACAGATTTGTTGAGATAAATAAATGGATGTTACAGTAAGCTGAGGAGTCCTGGAGGCACAGTGGTTAAACTGCTAGGCTACTAACCAAAAAGTTGGCAGTTTGAACCCACTAGTCACTCCGAGGAAGAAAGATGTGGCAGTCTGCTTCTGTAAAGATTTATAGCCTTGGGCGCCCTATGGAGCAGTTTTACTCTGCTCTATATGGTTGCCATGAGTCGAAATTGACTCAAAGGCAATGGGTTATGTTAAGCTAAGGAGCCCTGGTGGCGCGATAGCTAAGTGCTCAGCTGCTAACAAAAAGGTCAGAGGTTCAAATCCTCCAGGTACTCCGCAGGAGAAAAGACCTAGTGTTTGTTCCTGTAAAGATTACAGCCTAGGAAACTATCTGGGGAAGTTCTCTGTCCTATAGGGTCTCTATGAGTCAGAATCAACTCAATGGCACAGTACAACAACAACATGTTAAGCTACTTAAGTTTTGGGTTGGTTTGTTATGCACAAAAAGCTAATAATACTGAGGGAGTTAAAACTTATCTCATTCACTATGAATCAAGGATTAAAATATATGTTTTTTTTTTCTTTGTTTTCCAGTAAGCTTACCCCACTTTAAATATTCTGATAGGAGACTCAGCTTCTTATGGCTAACAAGTGAATTAATTTGCTCCTTTTCAGAGCAATCTATCAGTACTATCACTGCCACTGCTGTCAAATCGTCTATGTTTTTCTGTAATTTAGAAAAATTAGTTATTTGTGCCTCTTGTCCCTTCTGCCAATTATATTTTCTACTATAGCTCCGAGAGGGCAAAATGGTCTAAACCATCTTTAACCACTGGCTAAAACTACATAGCATGATGCTTCTTCCTGGTGATATAACTGAAACGATGTATGTATCTGAAATCCCAATTTATCTCACCAAGGGCAATGACAGGTAGTAGTTAGCATAATTTTATCTCCACAGATGCTGCTTTCTTTCAGCAGTTTTCGCCCAAGAATAAATCCCACAATTCAAGTTGGACTAATAATATAAAAGCAAGGAAATATTCACTCAAGCTTTTTAAAGGAATGACATTTCAAACAGTCAGTGTGTGTTCCTCAGGACAGTTCCCGACAGCACGCTGTCTGTACTTGGATAGGAGCTAGTCCACTTGACTAATTACCCCCTCCCAAAAAAAGTTGCCATTGAGTAGATTCCTATTCATGGTGACCCATGTGTCACAGTAGAACTCTGCTCCATAGGGTTTTCAATGACTGATTTTTCAGAAAAAGATCACCAACCCTGTCTTCGTTATCTCTAGCACTGCTATAATAGAAATACCACAAGTGGGTGGCTCTAACAAACAGAAATTTATTGTCTCACAGTTAGGAGGCTAGAAGTCTGAATTCAGGGTGCTGGCCCTAGGGGAAGGCTTTCTCTCTCTGTCAGCTCTAGAGGAAGGTCCTTGTCTCTTCGAACTTCTGTTCCTCGGAGATCTTCATGTGGCTTGGCATCTCTCTTCCCCCATCTCTGCTAGCTTATTGAACCTCTTTGATATTTCAAAAGAGATTGACTCAAGAACACCCTATGCTAATCCTGTTTTATTAACATAACAAAGATACCCCATTCCCAAATGGGATTATAACCACAGGCACAGAGGTTAGGATTTACAACACATATTTTGGGGGGGGCCAGGGGGGAGACATGATTCTATCCACAGCAAGCCCTTTCTTCTGATGTGTCTCTGGGTGGAGTCAAACCTCCAACCTTTTGGTTAGCAGCTGAGCACCTGAACCTTCTGCACCACCATGGGACTCCTGAGTAGCTACTAGAATGTTTGAAATAGTGAGAAAACATGGTAACTATGAAGGTTGCTGACTACAAGATCAATATAAAATCGCAACAATTAGAAAATTTTTTAAAAAATGGAATGTGCTATTTACAACAGCATCAAAAAATATAAAAATCCAGGAAAAAATCTAACAAAGGTTGACAAAATCAGTACATATAAAATTACCTCAAACACCAGTAAGAAAATAAGATGACCTAAATAAATGGATGATGACAGTATTCTTGGTTTGGCAGACGCATCATTGTAAAAAGTTCAATTTTCCCCAAATGGATTTATGAATTCAGTGTAATTCAAAGATAAATTTCAGCATGCTTTTTCTTGTAGAAATTAAAAACTGATTCTAAAATCTATAAGTAAACGGAAAAACCCAAGAATAGCAGAGATAATCTTATAGAAGAACGAACGTTGAAGGATTTACATTACTAGATATCAAGACTTACTATAAAGCCACAGAAATTAAGACAGTGAAGTACTGGCTCAAGGAGCAACAGAATAATAAATCTAGAAGCAGACCCACCTGTATGTAAAACTCAAGCAAACACATTGCCGTTGAGTTGATTCTGACTCATAGCAACCCTACAGGCCAGAAAAGAACTGTCTCATAGGGTTTCCAAAGCTGTAAATCTTTATGGAAACAGACTGCCACATCTTTCTCCCGCGGAGCAGCTGGTGGGTCCAAACCACCAATATTCTGGTTAGCAGTCGAGCACTTTAACCACTGCGCCATCAGGGTTTCTTACCTATATACGGAGCGTTGTTTTTTAAATAAATGTGTCACAGTAATGTAGTGAAGAATCTTTTCAATAAATGATGCTGGGTCAAGTGGGTATCCATATGGATCAAAATATAACTTGACACTTCACCTGACACCGCGCACAAAATCAAGAACATGTGGATTAGAGCCCTGAATGTAAAAGAAAATGCAACGGATCTTATGGAAAATAACAAAGGAAAATATCTCTGTGGCTTTGGGATAGGCAAAGATTTCTAAGATAAGGCCAAGTAATAACAATAAAGGAAAGCTGGAACTGATGAAAATTTAAAATGTCTGTTAATCTGAAGACATTACTAAGAAAAGCAACACAGAGAATGGAAGAAAATATTTGCAATATATATATCTACTACAGACCTGATACTATTTATCCATTTTTTATTGTATTGTCTGTCTTTTATTGATCTTCAGGAGAGCGAGAGAGAGAGAACTTGAACAGGCCTTTTACAAAAGAGAATATCCAAATGGCCACAAAATACACGAAAAAGTGCTCAACAGTACAGTAATGAGTGGGCAAATGCCAACTGATACCACAATGAGAAACACTCCTTCCTCACTAGAATAATTAAAATCAGAAATAGACAATACTACACATTGACAAGATTGTGGAACAAATGGAGCATTCATATATTGATCATGGGAATACAAGTTGGTAAAATCATTTAGCAAAACCTTTTGTCAGTATCAAATAAAGCTAAACAGACACCTACCCGATGACCCAGCAATTTCATTCCTAGGTATACTTCCAATATTAACACCAACGTCTTTATACAAAAGAGCCACAAACTCGGAAAAGTATAAATGTCCATCCCTATTAGAATGAATAAATTGTGGTGCCTTCATGCAAGGAACTGTGGATTCAATAATGAAAAAAAATCTGCTACAAAAGCTTATCAATGCATACTTTCTCTTAGTTACCCCTCCCTGACCATTTTGAAGAAAATAAAACAAAATAAATTGGTCACTGAGAATAACATAGGTAAAAGTTACACACAAATTATAGTTACAAACACATCCAGGAGGCAGAAATAACAAGATACCAGCCTAAAGCACTAAGAATTCAGAGATTTAAGGCACTTAGTTACTGAGATCAGTTACAGCCTTTTGGTTCCAAGCGGGGGGAAAGGTTTTGAAACCTGAGGGAGGAAATCAGCGTGGACTGGACTGGCCCTTGGTTTCCGGGAGAAGTGGGGTAGTCCAAAGCAGGGGGCAGAGACAAGCAGTCAAGGGGCCAGAGTTCCAGTCCAGCTTTAGCTCTTTCGGATTCACCCTGGTGCCAAATCACTCCCCTTCTCTGCCTCAGTTTCCCTAGCTACTCTATTTATGGCACTTATTTCCTTCAACATATCATATAGTTTATTACGTCTATTTTTTATTGTCCTTATCCCCAGTAAACTCAGATCCACAAAGATAGGAACTGTTTCACAATTTTGTAAATACTCATGACTTGTATGAAAGTGTACATATGAAATATGTATGGGATAATCTTCTTCATTTGCAAGATACATCAAAAATGATGTAGAAAACCCATCTGCCGTTTCTTCCAATTCACAGGGTGATGTTGATGGTGGTGGCATTGGAAATGGTACCAGGTTTACCAGTTAGCTACACTAAGTGTAGGCAAGATATGTGGCTAGTTGAACGTAGGTTTTGTAAAGCCCTAGAGTTCTAGCCCAATCCCCAAACTCACTCCATGTTTAGGGTCTTTCAAGGTATGTATAATAATCCTCAAAATAATAACCTAATTTCAGAAGTACACGTTTTCTTTCTTTTCTTTACATGTTAACAGTTAGAAAGGAATTTGTTTAATGATAGCTAAAGCTAAAGAGTTAAAATGTGGTTCCAGCGAATCTATAAACAAATATTTATTGAATATCAACACTGTATATCCTACATCACGCTAATATACAGACGAGTAGACAAGGGCAATACCTGTATGGAATTTGCTGTATGTTCGCAAATAAAGGAAGGTGAAAAATTAGCGAAGCATGGTAATATGTGCTAGGTATCAAATAAATGATTCAGATAATAAAGACCATGGATGATTAGAGGAGGAAAATATGTTCTCCATGGTCTGGAAAGATCTTGTGGAAGTGGTGGCATTTGACTAAGATCTTACAGAATACATAGTATCTTTACCTTAGAGGAATAAAAAGCATTTCCATAATAAGCACAAGATTTAGAAGTTGGCACGTTCAAACACTAAATGATGTGCAATCGATCATGGGGATGGTGAAGGATGAGGCAGCATTTCACTCAGTTGTGCCTGGGGTCGCCATGAGCCAGGCAGTGACTCAACAGCTGCTAAGAACAACGTGTTCAAAACATTTCAAGGAGCCAATAAGTTGGCCATTTTATATACACTACAGTGTTGATAAGGACCCCTGGTGATGCAATGGTTAAGCATTCAGCTGCTAACTGAGGTCAGCAGTTCAAATCCACCAGCTGCTCCATGGGAGAAAAGACCTGGTGATTAGCACCCTTAGAGATTACAGCCTAGGAAATGCTTTGAGGCAGTTCTCCTCTGTCTATAGGGTCACTATGAATTGGAATTGACTTGAGGACACAACAACCACAAAAGAATGTCCACATGACAAGAAATTAAGATATGCGTAAAGCCAGCTGGTGGCAGGCCTTCAGGGCAGCTGAGTTTATCTTGTAGGAGAGTCAAATCTCAAACCATCAGCAGAAAAAGTAGTGGCAGAGCTGGAGTTAATATCTCCCAGTTGCTATTTGGACATTGGGCTTACGAATCTCGAATGTCTTACAGGAAAAAGACTAGAGCTCTGCTGACAGCAATGGGCTGTCTTTTGGATATTAGTGAACTAAACCCAAACTAAACTCTTTGCCCTTGAGTCAATTCCGACTCATGGCAACCCGATAGGCCAGAGTAGAACTGCCCCATAGGGTTTCCAAGGCTGTAATCTTTACAGAAGCAGATTGCCACATCTTTCTTCCACAGAGCAGCTGGTGGGTTCGCAGACTGCCACATCTTTCTTCCACAGAGCAGTTGGTGGGTTCCAACTGCTGACTTCTCAGTTAGCAGCCAAGCGCTTTAACCACTGTGCCACTATGGCTTCTTATTAGTGAACTAAGTAACCATAAATCATAATGCTGCATTCCAAGAAAGCATATTCAATCCCAGCTTTGTAATACAATCACGTATCACTTAACAACCTCAATAAATTCTGTAAAATAGGACATTATGCAATTAGGATGTTGTGGGAACACCATATTTCAGGCAGTCCTCCGGTTATGAATGTCCACTTATGGACAACTCGTACTGAAGAATGGACTGCCATAAAGCCTATTATATTAAATATTTGAGTTAAATACATACAATGGTTCGTAATAGCGAATGCATGCACTACTTCGTGATATTCATGAAAACATTGCATGGCTTGAAAGTGTGTCTTAAGTGTTTTATATGCACCTGTTAAAAACCCGTTGCTGTCGAGTTGATTCCAACTCATAGCGACCCTAGAGGACAGCGAAGAATTGCTCCATAGGTTTCCAAGGAGCACCTGATGGATTAGAACCGCTGGCCTTTTGGTTAGCAGCCGTAGCTCTTAATCACTCTGCCACCAGGGTTTCCTTTACATGCACAGAAAGGTAAAATACATACTAACTACTAACACAAACACTTGACTAACTAATGCTAAATAAGAACCGTACGTACCTGTTCCGGAGCCCTGGTTGCATAGTGGTTAAGAGCTTGGCTGCCAACCAAAAGGCTGGTCACTCAAATCCACCATCCGCTCCTTGGAAACAATATGAGGCAGTTCTACTCTGTCCTATAGGGTCATCATGAGTTGGAATCGACTCGATGGCAACAGGTTTGGTTTTTTTGGTTTGGGTACCTGTTCTGGCTTACCAACAAATCCAACTTAAAGACAGCCTTAGGAAGGTATCTCATTCATAACCTGGGGATTGCTGATATACAAGAGACACAAGATATATGTGTTACATGCAGGCAGCTATCGTGCTCTCTACATCTGTTTATGTCCGCTAAGTCCTGTTCTCCAGCTGGGATTTCTGAACTCTATTACAACCTTATGGGACCACGGACATATATGTGGTGGGACATTGCTCAAATGGACATTATGCAGCACATGACTGTATAGGGCATTAGACATTTTTTATTTCCTTGGGATCACTATCTACCTAAAACACATGACATCCATATTAAACTCTGAAATCTTGATCCCACAGAAGCAGTCTGGAGGCTGTGCTGAATGGGTGTTGCATTCCCCAATTTCTCATTATTTCAAGAAGGCTCTGGAGACAACTGCTGACATCTTCGTGCTTCGACCTCCATCTGTGTGAGATGAAATAATGGCTGCCTCCTCCCTACCTCACCAAAATCAGTGAGCAACAACAGCACATTAAAATCAGGGAGGCAGGAAATCAAGGATTTGGAGGAAAAGAAGCGTGGATCCATTATCACTAAAAACAAAACAAAATTTAGCTAGCCTTTCTCAACCAGGGTTCCATGAGATAATTAAGCCCTACTGAACATAAATTAGTGACTCTTTTCTCAATTCTCAATTCTCCCAAAGATGGTACAAAGCTAGCACTATTCTAGATGCAAAGGAGAGAAGTTAATTCATCACATGAAATGGATGCCTTAGAACTTTAGGGCTGAATTTTCCTGGGAAGCTCAGGTTGGGAAGAGCTGACACAATATGCCGTACACAAATTAGGTGTTGGTATTTGATGACATTTTGTTTAAGAAGGAAAGCTATATGTTCTGGTTCTGGATCTATAGATACAAAGTCTCATCATATTCTAGAAGAAAAATAAAATAACCCAGAATAATGCTAGAATGAGTGGCTCATGAATTTGGGGATGTCACACAGAAGTAACCAAGAAAAAGAATAAACACTGTGTCATCCTTTACAGTTTACAAAATGCTTTTTGGAGAGAATTTCTGACTGAATATCTAATATTTATGGAACTCGTTTTTAAAATTCTACACAGTGCTTCTTCTGCAAGGCAGACATTCTTTTTCCTATTTTAGAACTGAGGAGAATGAGACCCAGGAAGAATAACCTCCCCAACACCTAAAGCTTGTGTGAGGCAGAGCCTCTACTTCAAGTCATTTTAGTTACATCATAGGGCACTCCTCTGGAAACTATCTACTCTCACAAACGAGTCCCTGGGTGACGCAAATGGGTAACTGCTCCACTACTAGCCAACAGGTTGGCTGTTTGAACCCACCCAGAGGCGACTCAGGAGAAAGTCCTGGTGATCTGCTTCCAAAAGATCCAAAAACAAAAATCCATTGCCTTCAAGCTGATTCCAGCTCACAGCAACCCTACAGGACAGAGCAGAACTGCCCCATAGGGTTTCCAAGGCTGTAATCTTCAAAAAGCAGACTGCCACATCTTTCTCCCGCAGAGTGCTGGTACCTTTGAATCACCAACCTTCCAGTTAGCAGCTGAGCACTTTAACTACTGAGCCACCAGGGCTCCTCAAGATCACAGCCGCTGAAGACCCTATGGAGCAGGTTTACTCTGCACACATGGGGTTGCCACAAGTTGAATCAACCGGAGGGCAACTAGTAACAACAACAACTCTCACAAAAGCCCCTCGAGGTAGAGTTTATCCCCATGTGCAGATGAGAAAACTGAGGTTGGGAGATTATCCAGGTCTGGCTTAAAAACTCAGTGCTAGCAAGTTTTAGACAAAGGTCCCCTGGCTGCAAATCTTATACAACCTCCCAAATATGGTTGAAGAAATACAGTGTAGACCAAGATAGGCAATATCATCCAAAATCAAAAAAAAAATTACAAATTTATGATTCATAATTCACGAAACAAAATAAGTATAAAACTATATCTTGTAAGTTAGTTAATTTTATGGTTCTGAAGTTATTAAAGCTTAAATCTACACTAAAACTTTTAGATACCCTGTGAAATGTGGTTAAGAGCTCAGCTGCTAATCAAAAGGTCAGCAGTTTGAATCCACCAGCTGCTCCTTGGAAACCCTATGGGGCAGCTCTACTCTGTCCTATAGGGTCGCTATGACTTGGAATGAACTAGATGGCAACAGGATTTTTTTTTTTTTTAATGCTGTTATCAATGTTATTATTATTAAATCAATTTTTTAAAATAATTCATTTTAAAGGCAGTACTAAAAATAAAAAGATTCAGTAATGATATGTATTCAGTGGATGTTTAATTATACTCTCTGGTTTTTTTTCTTTTTTTTTTTTTCTATCTGGCTATGCCCTAAGTACGTGTCTCCATTTTAATTAATTTTGCCTTTGATGTGGTAGTCCTTTCAATCTTTATAATCAGGTAATTTTTAAGCTCATGATTGTGTTCCTCAATTAATTTTTTTTTATTTTTAATTTTGATCTCATTATTATTATTACTTTGCAGGAGGCAGCTAATAATTTTAAAATTACATTTCTCTGCTCTGCCTTCCATTTTTCATCTCCCTCATTATTTTCAATTTTTTGTCTGGTCTTCTACATCCTAGAAGAGTTTGTTTCCCCTATAATTTTTCACTTTTTTACAGTGTCCATTCTGCTCTGTACTAGATTCAGTGAGTAGTTTAATGTGGTCATGTTGTAATTTTTTGTTTTCTTCAAATTTCTTTTTTCCCTCATCAAACTTCCTTTCCATTTCAGTGTCTTTTCTTTTCACCTCATCCTATTGTTCCTTACATCTTCGTGCTCTTTGATAGAGGCCATCTCTTCTTACTTCTTGCTGAGGAATTAAATCATTTCTTCAAAATTCTCTTCTGGTCACTATAATAAATCCTTTTCAGAACTGTGTTCTTCCTCTGAGGTCTCAGACTTTTCCCTTGTGCTGAAGTATTATCTCATAGACTCATGCATGTTTATGTCTTATTATTTACTATCCTCAGACACTGACAGCCCTGTGGAGATACTATGTTTGTCAACAGATCCTGCAGCGAAGTGTATGTCTGTCCCTTCTCTATGCACGTGGACACTAGTGTGATCTCCTCAGATCTATGCGGCGGGGGTGCTGCGGCTGGAATTGAGTCAAGGTGGTTCTGCTGAATGACGGTGAGAAATTCCTTTCACCCCAATGCTTGTTTCTCTTAAAACAGGAAGCAAAAGAGTGTAGCAAAGACTAGAGTACCCAATATGCACTACCATCATATGAAACTACTACCCATCTGTCAATATGCTGTACTATAGTAGCTTGTGTGTTGCTATGAGTTGCCTATTTCAAACCGGTATTTCAAATATCAAGACTCAAAGGAGAAACTAGTCCACAGGACTAATAGCCCACAAGAACCACAGTCTTTTCTACCAGAGGCCAGAACTAGATGGTACCTGGCTACTACTACCAACTGTTCTGACCCGGGACACAATAGAAGGCCCCAGATAGAATGGGAGTAAAATGTAGAACAAAACTCAAATTCCTAAAAAAGCCAGACCTACTGGCCCGTAGAGACTAGAGGAACACTCAAGTCTATTGCCCTAAGATACCCTTAGAACTTGGAATCGAAGCTGTTTCTGTAGGTCTCCTTTCAGTCAAATAATAGAGTGGCTTATAAAATAAACAATATTTCCTGAGTAATATATCCCTTAAAGACTGAAGCTTATGAGATCAAAAGGTCAACACTTACCCAAAAGCAAAAATGAGAAGGCAAGGAGGAGAAGGGAAGCAAGATTAATGAAAATAGAACAAACAGAATGGAAATAACGAGAAGGCTGACACATTGTGAAAATCGTACCAATGTCACGGAACAATTTGTATAAGAATCATTAAATGGGAGCCTAATTTGTTGCATAAGCTTTCACCTAAAACACAATGAAATATTAATTTTTAAAAAAGGGGGGGGTGAGATACAGAGTGACCAACTGCTTTTCTGGATGGCAAAACTCAGGATCTCTCTGGGACAAAGGACCCAGGACCCTGAGTCAGGACCCTGGCTCAGAGTGGGAGAAAGTGGCTACCTGCTCTCATTCATTAGAAGAAAGTACTGTTTTTTTTTAAATTTTTTTCCATTGTCCTATTCCATTGGCCCTTTGTGAATGGAAACGCTCTTCAGATGTTCATTACAGCTATCTGTCAGTTTTCCTTTCCAGGATTACTCAATTTCTCTTGTGCTAGGTCCACAGAATATTTTTGTGGTAAGTTGGAAGAGGCCATGTCAAGGGCTGCCAGCGTGCCATTCTTTTAAATGCAATAGCTTAACTAGAGCTAAAATACATATTTTTATTATTTTATTTAAACCATGTCAGCTTTTCCCTTCTTAGCCTTACTACCTGTATCTAAATTAGAACAGATTAAAAACAATGAGATCAACCTTATTTATGCTTGGGATTGTGTTTGGCTTCTTACTTTTATTTTATTTCTTATTTTTGCTGCTGACTTGTTTGTTTTAAATTATTTAACTCTCTGCTATGAGCTGACGATTATAGTTAAGAATAGCAAATAATCCATTTTATTCCTACTCTAATATTCCCAGCTACTTGACTATTTTCTGCTTCCTCAAATGATTCTTTTTCATGTTCTTATTCCAAAATGCTGAGGACGTCTCTGTGTTTTCTCCCTCTGTGTGTGTGTGTGTGTGTGTGTGTGTGCGCGTGTGCGCGCGCACACGCCTTGCACACTTGCCTAGCCTGGTGGTAATGTATATCCTCCTTTGATGTTTGCGTGGCTTTGAAGAATACAGTGGCCTTTAGATGATTATCTTTGAAGGTCTGGCTTCCCGCTTGAGGGGGGCAGGAATGATTTTATTTGGGACAAGTAAAGTAGAAAGCAAATGGAGACAGGAAATGGTACCGTGCTCTCCTATTAACAGAATTTGGGAATTGTGGGTTTTGAAGCTGTGGCTAGTTCCACTTCCAGTTCTATTTCCTACCATGTCGTAGGCATTTTTTTTTTCCTTTATTACTGAATCATTGAATCTTCAGTCTTTCTTTCAACTAAAAGGTTCATAATTTGGAGGAGGAAAGATAATCAAGCTTTTTACATCTTTTTTGTCAACAGCTGATTGTGGGAAGAAGCTGCAGGTAGGAAAATAACGAGAGAAAACCCCCCCGAGACTATGGCCCCCGGGCCCCCTGCTAACTCAGAACTGAAGCCACTCCTGAAGTCCACCTTTCAGCCAAAGATTAGACAGGCCGATAAAACAAACAATAACACACATGAGGACCATGCTTCTTAGTTCAATCAAGTACATGAGACCAAATGGGCACCTCCTGCCCAAAGCAAAGAGAAGGCAGGAAGGGACAGGAAAACTAGTCTGATGGACAGGGGGAACCTGGGGTGGAAAGGGGGAGAGTGCTGACACACTGCAAGGATTGCAACAATGTCACAAAACAATTTGTGTATAAATTTTTTAATGAGAAACTAATATGTGCTGTTCAACCTTTCACCTAAAACACAATAAAGTTAAAAAAAAAAATTAACCAGAGAAAAGACAGAAGCTGATTTTGTTTCTGTGCCTAAGAAGCAACTCGTCTAAAAACTCTGCTAAAAATTTCTTACAAGAGGCGAAAGTGGTTTCCCTTAGATCCAATAAGACAAATAGGCAATTATCAAGTGATGTGTAGACAATAATAAATTTAACATGGAAACACTAAGAAATGACCAGGATTTTTAACAGGCAAAAAAAAAAAAGTAGTTAAGTAAAGAATAATCTAGTAACATATATTGTGACTGACAGTCTTAAAATGGAAAACATCCATCTTTTTTATGGCTATGACCAATTGCAGCATTTCTTTATATGGCTCGTTTCACAGAACTATATTCCACATATTGTTACGCTGCTCATAATGACTATGAATGGAGTGGGCCAATCAAACCAAGTAAGAATTTGAGGAGAAATGCCCTCTGTGAGATGTTAAAATCCAAAGGTAGCCACAGTACAGAAAGGAGCAGGTGCAAAGGCTACCTGAGAAAGAGTTATACTATATTTTCTAAGGAGCTATGATCCTAAGAACATATAGCTAATCAGTTACTGCAAAGCTCCCTTAAAAAGGGGATTATACAGACATGGAATAACACTGGTAACAATAACCATGGTGCTAGGAAGATAAATGAAAAGGTGCAGAGTTTATTAAAGGAAAGAAATGGAAAGGGGGATTCTAAGCAGAAAATAATTTTAAAAGTCTCCATATTTTACCGCTGTCCTGTGGAAGACGAGAGATGAGGCTGCAAAATTTGAGTTTTAACTACATGTGCAAAGTAGCCCAGGAGTGGAAACATGGTCCATTATTCCCAGCTGCTTCAGCAAGCTATAAACCAAGGTCCCTAAGGCACCATTAACCCATGAATCACAGAGGGTGGAACAAACTCTAATGCACAATGTAGGCACATTAAAAATACCTATTACCAAAAAAAAAAAGCAAGCAGGGGGAATAAGACTGAAGACTAAGCCTAACTTCTTTAACATCCCAAACTATAGACTTTAGAAGATACACAGGAACTCTATAGAAAATCTTCCCCCTGGAATTAAATTTATCAGTGCAATTCTCGATAATCTTTCTCCCGAGTTCAACAGAACTATATCATATCTGATCTTCGTTGAGGCACAGAACGCAAGAGAGATTCAAGTTTGAACACTGAAATGAGATCTGACACTTTGGATTTTTTTTTCCCTGCTGAAAGTACAAAATAAGTCCTATTTTTGTTGGGGCTATATCAGTAAACTTGTATATACACCTTTATGCAAAGTCTTCACCCTTGGAGAAATCATCTGTGTTAACAGGAAACAGATTTACAGCCATAATAAAAATGATAATAATAATAATAATTGCTTCTTAGCAAAAATCCTTTTACTTTTCTTCCCATTTAATCTAACCACTAGAATTTTCCTTAAAGACATAACTAACTAAATTAATATTTGCTCCTCAACAGCATCTGCCTGGCGTTGAGGAGAGATAGCAATATAGAGTAAGCTCTCATGTCACCAGACAAGCGGGCTCCTTCAGTAGAAAAACTCTTTCAAAATTAATGGCCTGCTGCAGCATGATAGAGGAAATATTTATGGCTTTTCTCCTAACTTCTGACCCTTGAAATTAAAAGCACTTTCTCCACCTCCTCTGTTCCAGTTAACCCATAGGAAAAACGTCTCTCTTTATGACAAAGGAAAGTTTTTATGATACCCAGAGATACAGCTATAGACAAGTGATTCAATATAAGGCTTCCCCCCCAGGAAGCTTGCCTCCCAGTGGTGAGAAAAAGCACAAAATGCCATGGGACAGAGGGGTTACTGGACTTGGCCTCATCTACTCATCTCCAAGCATGAGAAGGAGGTACTTTCCAGCGTGACACCGAAATGGCACAGATAGTTCTACAGGCTCCCCAACAGCTTCTGTGGTTAATAAGAAAACCAAGGGTTCAGGTATGCTCAGGACCCTGGTCCACATATAAACCCAGATTCTAGCAGTTAGCAACAAGTTGCCATCAAGTCGATTCTGACTCATGGTGACCACAACTCATGGAGACCTCAACTCATGGTGACCTCATGTGTGTCAGAGCAGAACTGTGCTTCATGGGATTTTCAGCAGCTGATTTTTTTAGAAGTAGATCTCCAGGCTTTCTTCTAAGGCATCTCAGGGTGGACTCATACTTCCAACCTTTCGGTTAATAACCAAGCACATTGATCATTTGCACTACTCAGTGACTCCCATTCTAGCAGTAGCCACCAAACAATCAGTCTTCCTGGATATTCTGCCAAGAAAAGATGGCTACAAGCTATGTAAGATCCAGAGGAGAAGAGAATCTTTCTCTCTGGTTTGCATTGTTAGCTTCAAGACAGTACAGCAGACTATATCACAGTCAAAATACAGGACCCCAGTCATAAATAATAATGGTAATGACATCTTTAAAATGGCCTCCAAGGGGGTCCCACTGCGTGGTCAAAACACTCTTATTCAGTATCTGATATTCCCAGATTTATCCAAAGTGCACCTATTTGTGTATCTGACTCTGAAAAACATAAATCCTGCCAAAATTTATAGCTGGAAATTCAATGAGGTCTACGGGCATTGTTAACAAGAACATAGTAATAATTTTAAAAAGCTTCAAATTTATAGATGAAATGTCTTTCTGAACCTAACATCAACTGTGATTTCAAAAAGAAAAAATATTACACAATAGAAAAAATGCAAACTAGAACTATACATTTCCTTTACACGAAACAATTCAAACTAACTTCACTTACTATAAATACCATGTTTGTTATTAAAAGTAAGAAAGGGACAGGATACTTGAGAGAAAGAGGTGTTAAAAAAAAAAAAAACTGGTCACAATATTTTGCAGAATTAAGCTATTTTGAGGGAATACTTTTTCCCCTCTAGAGGGGAATGATCATAAATTACCATCTCTTATATTAAATAAAAATGTGCCATCTAAAAATGAGCACAAAGACAAGGAAGTATTCACACTTTATAAAATGCCACATTTTACAAAACACAAAACACATTTGGGGGGATTTCCTTCTTTTAAGCTCACTAAATATGGTACATGCAAGGCTAAATTATTTTCTCTTCATAGTTTATTTTGGGAGAGCTAATGGTTTGTAAATGTTACAGTTTCAAAGGTTCATTAAAAATTATTGGGGGATTGCTTCTTAATAAAATGCAAATATTAAAAGCAAAAGGAGTGTTAATTATTTGAAAATATGAAACCATTTGCAGTATTTAAAACAAATTAAGGACACTCTAATACTCTAATTATTTCAGGGCTAAAGTCAAGCCTTTGTCCTTTATGTTTGCTCTGCATATGGTGTTACATTAGACATGACACATATGTGAAACATGTTTTTTTTCTTCTTCCTACTCTACATAGTTTTCTGTGATGTAAGCCATATGTTTCATTACAAAGGGTGGTATGAAAAGGCTATTGTGAGCGAGGCAAACACTTGATTCGGATTTCTGTAATATAGAAAGGACTCTTCATTAAAAAGACATCATTGTTTTGCTTCAAGGCATTCACCTTATGTTCCCACTAACACCCTGACAGTTTAGAGATGACAAACATCTGGAATTTAGGCATTCAGATTTTAGGGATCAAGGGTCTAACGCTAAAAATATAGCCCATTATGAAATACTCATAATGGGCTATTTGGCAAAGGTGGAGATCATGTGATAAATAAATTAATATATAATCATTGAATGATAAAGCACATCTCACCATTGGGCAGGAGGATGCATAGGTTAAAATTTGGGGTGCTGAAATTTCTCCCTTATTTATAAACTAGGCAACTTCTAAGATATGCTTAAGCTACCATAACAATTTCAGAAGTTTATTTCAGTTGTGGTGGTTAGGAGAAAACGACTATCTCCTTTCCTTTTAGTGCTTTGGGAGGTGCAGTAAAATGCCCTATGAGTTAAAAATGATGAATCTTGCCATTTGATCAAATGCTAAATAAAAGGATAAACACATTGGTGGTTTAAAGATATGACCACAAAATCTTTGATACTCCTCCCTTCAAGAGGCTGGGTGTTATTCCCCTCCCCTTGAGGGTAGGCTGGACTTAGTGACTTACTTCTAGCAAACAGAGTACGGCAGTATTGATGGGGTAACATTTCTAAGATAAGGTCATGAAAAGACTGCGGCTTCTGACTTGGGCTCGCTCTCACTCTTTTTCTCTTTTTTGAATAACTAGCTATGGGGGAAGGCAGCTGCCATATTGTGAGGACACTCAGGTAGTCAGGGGAGAGGCTTGCATGGTGAGGAACCAAGGCCTGCCAGCAACCATATGAGTGAGCCCAGAAACAGATACTCCCCCAGCCAAGCCTTAAGATAACTGCAGCTCTGGTCAACATCTTAACTGTAACCTCATGACAGATCCTAAGTCAGAACTACCTAGGTAAGCCACTCCCACATTCCTGACTCACAGAAAGAATGAGATAAGATACGTTTGTTGTTTTAAGCTGTTAAACTTGTGATAATTACACAGCAGTAGATAAATACTACCACAGGTAACAAGAACAAGCTGTGATGATGCAGGGGAAAGGTGAGAGACTGAGTCCTTGTGTCCAGCCTTAGTATTATGACTTCTCAGTTGTATGATACTGGGCAGGCTAACATAGCTCCTCTGAGCCTCACCACCTCATCTACACAACAAAGGTTTTGACAAAAATGATTTCCAAGACTCCTTCCGGCCACACGAAAAGACAAAACTCTAAGCTATAAAGAGGCAGCTCTAACCTTGATATAAGAAAAGACCGCCGGACTGCCTTGAAAGCCCTCTTGGAGAAGAAGAGGTTGGTGTGAGGTACCAAGAGTTTTCATGCACTAGGTGGGAAATTTAGGCAGGTAATATATAAAGTTTCTTTCAACTCTGGTATGCTGTTTCTGGCCCTAGAATTAAGAAGAAAGGAAAGAGATAATGCCCCAAATCAAACTAAACCAATATAAAAACAAAAGTAGTCAGATAAATTCCTTAGAAAACATTCCCTCATTCTTTTTGAATAGGTACCTCCACTTCAAGGATTCTTTCCACAGATATATGTACATTTATCATGTGTTTTTTGAAATGACAAAAAATAGAAAAATCTGAACGGCCATCAGTGAGAGTACACTATATGTGCAGCCATGGAACAGGGGCCATAACACCTCTTAAGTAAGAACAACAAATTGCAGAAGTTACAGTAGGGATCTCAGCTGTGGCACACAGAATCACCAGGGGACTTTTAAAAATTCTGATGTCCCAGCCACACTCCAGCTAATTAAGTCAGAATCTCCGAAGAGGAGCCCAGGCATCCATCAGTACATATACTTGTAAAGCTTACAGGTGACTCCAGCATACAGCCCAAGTTGAGAACCATCAATAGGATGGTCTAATTTGTCTTACTGAAACCAAGAAAGAAGGCCCAATGTCATGTGTATATTTGCTCACATATAGAAAAAGATCTAAGAAGAAACATCTGCAACTAAAAATAGTGAGAATTAGGGTGAAGCTGAATGTTTAGCCCTCCAATTTTTTGCAAGGAGCATATATTGCCTACCATAATTTACAAGATCAAGAAGAAAAAATAATTCTCAAATTTCCCAAACTGCCACAGTGTCTAGAGTAACAAAGGTGATTAGTACTATTTGGCCTCAATTTGCATCTTTAAAAGTCACTGCAATTTAGCTGTAACAAAAATTTAGTTAAAAAGCAAAAACAAAAACAGATTAAACAATTGTTTAATCAACACTACAAAAGACTATTGCTGTCACTGATTTTTTTCCCCTAGTAAATTATTTCCCCCTAATTCTGATGATATGAAGATACAATCTAAAATCCTTTGTGGGAACAGAAAGAAATAAAAACATATGTAGAATTTAGATTCTGGAATGGGAGGTAGAGATAAAATAATATAGCTCATCTTTTAAGACATGAGGAAACTGAGGCTCACAGGATAAAACAGTGTGCAAGGAACGAGAACACTGACCTGCTATTAAGAGTCTACTGCTGTTTCTACTATACAATAATGCTATACGATAATGATGTATTATCTGTGTTTCAAGGGTGTTTGTGTATAAGGCAAGGGGCTTGGAGAGGGTGTTTGTCCAAAACAAACCAATCTAATCCTTTATGTTAACATAATGCCAAATTTTATCAATGGGTTATGAAGCATTCAAGGATAATGTATTATTCATGCAATAGCTGAAATATTCATATATATTTAAATGTCCAACATCAAAAGAAATTCATAAAGATGACAAGATGAGTTTACCTTTACTAGGAATTGTATCAGGAAACACTTGTGTATCTAATATTTCTTTGGGTCCATTCGCAACTTCTTTATTTACTCATCCACTATTTATATACCTTTGTTTAGCTTCATAACGCTACAGCTTTGTACACCGCAGTACTGAGAACTACATGGAAATTGCACAGGCGTAATTACAGCTGGAGAAGAATGTTGAGCACTCACTCTGAGTTTTAACCTGTGAGTGTTCTGGATGAACAGCATCATCAATCAATATTTATGGAACATCCACAGGGTAAATGATTTGGCTTAGGCAGCAGACGATAAAGGCATCTGTAGCTATGTGGATTCCCCTTCTTCTCAGCTATGATGGCAAACTGCCAAAAATCTAATGTGATAGGTACAAAAATTTGTCCCTCACCACTCATCTGAATGCCAATTGTAATGAAACAGGTTTCCCTCAAAAAATTAGCCTTTGGTGTGAAAATAAAATGGCTCTACTGTGAGAATGGAGCCCTGGTGGTACAGCGGTGAAGAGCTTGGCTGCTAACCAAAAGACCAGTAGTTCAAATCCACCAGCTGCTCCTTGGAAACCCTATAGGGCAGTTCTACTCTGTCTTATAGGGTCGCTATGAATCAACTCAATGGCAACAGCTTTGGTTTTGGTTTGGTTTTTATTGTGAGAATACCGATGACAGAAGGAAAAAAATAGTTTTCTTCCACTGGTATTACCTCTTGGAAAAACTGTATTGTTTTCTTTTTCTAAAAAATAAAACGAGTTGTCTTTGTAAATGGTTCAAAGTTATAAATACATAATTTTTTTTAACTTTGAAATGAAAAATACAGAGAAATCCAAGGATGCTAGTAATGACAAGCTAATGAACGTCCAAAGGGTTAATAATGAACATTCACGTGAGTAAAAAACAAGAAATGGTTGACGAAATATTAACATGCTAAGATAGCTATGATTAAAACCAGTTTGGTTCAAAGCAACTTCTCAGTTTGGTGTGATAGTGTAATAAGGGAAGGAAGATCAACTGTCTATCCTAACCCAACAAAATAATCAGAAAAAATGAGAGGATTTCTTCAGAAGAATGAAGAAATAATGTGCTATGAGCTTTCTCTATTTTCTATTCAAGGGTAATTCATTTTTCTATCCTAAAACATGATCTCTCTGAACTGTCAAATACAGAACATTTAATGATTACTAGACGCTGGTGCAATCAATCCCTCTGTCTAAGTAACTGAGAAGCTTTCCCTGAATGCACCATCTTACACCTCATATTAAAACGCAGGTAAAAACCAAAAAGGGATCCATCAGAGTATCTGACTCATCTTTTTTTTAAAAATTGAACACTTTCATGGAAATACATATTACAACTTTTTAAATATATATACTATACCTTTTAAATCTATAATAATAGCTTGTGTTCCATCATTATTTTGATGTGGTCTTTTTCTAAAACTGTGCATATATTAGCAGGCACAGACTTTCACATACAAACTCAACTGAAAAGAAAAACACAACAGAAACCTGAAAACTTGAAGATTTAATCAGCACTCACTGAACTGAATAAAAATTCTCATAGTACACTTCCTTTGATAACAGTCATTACTCTTTATATAAAATTGCCCTCTAGTTCAACCGAATAATTTGGTATGCATAATCTAAGTTCCGTCAATTAAAAAAAAACTGTTACCATCAAGTCGACTGCAACTCATAGTGACCCTCTAGAACAGAGGAGAATTGCCCTATAGGATTTGCAAGGAGCAGCTGGTGCATTCGAACTGCGGACCTTTCCGTTAGTAGCCAAACACTTAACCACAGTGCCACCAGGGCTCCAGTTTCATCATATTGAGTTTCATTAATATTTTCCTAATAATTTGCAAGATGTTTTCCCATAAAAATGAAAATCAGGAACACAGACTCAGCGCTCTCCTCTACCTCTGTCCTGCAAACTCTAGCTGCCTGCGTCTCCCCAAACTCTCAACTCCTTCTACTCAACACAGGGAATCTGCCAGGCTCTACCTGGGTTCCTCCTCCTTATGCCATGGCCTAGAAACAATCAAGACAGAAAGCTACGACTTTCATGGGACACACTGGTTAGTTTCCCATCTCTTCGGGACCACTGTCCTTCACTGCCTGATGCCCACTGTCTTGATGACCACTGTTTCATATATTTTATCTGCTTTTGGCCTGTTTCAGGTGGGAGACTAAATCAATGCCTTATTCCACTTGCCCCAAAGCTGAAGTCACAACTATCTTTTTTATAACTCAAATCTGATCATGCAATTCCCCTGTTTAAAACACTTCATTGACTTCCCATCATTAAGATAAATTCTAAGCTCCTGAGACTGATACAGAAATTGACTTTGTAATTTAAACTTTGTCTACTTTTCTAGTTAATCTGCCACTTGCTTACAATAACTGTAATTCATAAATAAAATACTTGCATTTTCTGCAGATCAAAACTACAATGAGATATCATCTCACCCCAACAAGGCTAGCATAATCCAGAAAACACAAAATAACAAATGCTGGAGAGGTTGTGGAGAGACTGGAACACTTATACACTGTTGGTGGGAATGTAAAATGGTACAACCACTTTGGAAATCGATTTGGTG
>NW_004443961.1:8198904-8212831 GCF_000243295.1 Trichechus manatus latirostris
CCAGCTACCACCAATGAACGTCCTGACAGGGAACACAACAGAGGGTCCCTGATGGAGCAGTAGAATGATGGGATGCAGAACTCAAATACTAGTAAAGAAGACCAGACTTAATGGTCTGACTAAGACTGGAGGTGCCCCAGAAAGCATGGCCCCTGGTCTCTCCATCACCCCAGAACTAAAACAATTTCCGAGGCCAACCATTCAGACAGGGATTGGACCGGACTGTGGGACATAAAGTGATACTCATGAAGAATGTACCTCTTAGACAAGTAGATAAAAGAGACCAAAGGGGCGGCTTCTGTCCAGAGGTGAGAGGGGAAGGCAGAGAGAGTTAGGAGCTGGTTGAATGTTCATGCAGAATCAGGGGCGGAGAGGAGGAGTGTGCTGTCGCAGAATGGGGTGAGTGGTTGGGGTCTCATAACAATGTTTATGTTAAAAAAAAAATTCTGTATGAGAGACTAACTTGAAATGTAAACTTCATTTAATTACATCAATCAAAAATAAAAAAATACTTGCATTTTCACATATACAACATACTCTTTCAGGACACTTGCACATGCTGTCCCTCTGCCTAGAACACTCTTCCCTGCCTTGGCTGCTGAGGAGGTCCTATTCAACCTTAAATAATCAACCCCAATGTAACATCTCTGTGAAGCTTTCCTTGACACACTTTCGGTCACTATCCCCACCTCTCCCTCACTCTTACCCAAAGAGGAGTTAGTCAGCCCTCCTCAATGCTCAGAGGAACCTACCATTCTGACTCCTGGGATGGCTTCAACTATTCGGTACTGTAACTGTTTATTTAAACATCTCTTTCCCTGGCTATGACCTTGTACAACCCCTGAGACACTTAATTGATCATCTGTAAAATGGGAGTAATACAAGGTCTTCAAAAAGTTGGGACATATTAAATAAATTTATTTTACTTACTCGAAATGTAAACTTCATTTAAACTACAACAATAAAAAAATTTGTTTAAATTATTTTAGTTACATTTTCAAGTATTATGTTCAATATGTTTTTCTTCAACTATCAGACACCATTTTCAGATAAAACACCTTTAAATTTAAAGCAATTGGGTCTAACTGCTAATCTTAAAAATTCATAATAAAAACACCCTAGTGTCCAAAATGTCTGGAAGCACAGGGAAAATTCTAAGTCAGGAAAGACTTCAATGCCTTTGGAATTGTAAGAAGGCCAAATGTATCGAAAGATGAGAGACCGCAGTGGAGAGCTGACAAGAGGATGCTGCAGAAATGATTGGGAGACCACGTTAAGGATTTTATAGAGATCATGTTAAGGATTTTATAATTTAACATAAATGCAACAAAAAGATATTAGAGGAGTTTAAGTAGAGGAATAACCTGACCAAATATTCATTCTGGAAGTTTCCCCTCTGGCTTTGTGTGAAGAATGAATTAGAGAGAGAGAGAAATGGATGCAAAAATCCTCATAACAGGACCAATAAACAGCATCATGATAAACTGAGAAAAAATTAAATTTGTCAACAATTTCATTCTATTTGGATCAACGATACATTTCCACGGAAGCAAGAAATCAAACAACGTACTGGACTGGACAATTCTGCTGCAAAAGACCTCCTTAAATTTTTCAAAATCAAAGACATCACTTGAATGACTAAGGTGCACTTGACCCAAGCCATGATCTTTTCAATCGCCTCATATGCATGCAAAAGCTGGACAATGAAAAGGGAACAGAGAAGAACTGATGCCTTCGAATTGTGGTGTTGGCGAAGGATATTGACTATATTGTGCACTGCCAAAATAATGAACAAATCAGTCTCAGAAGAAGTTGCAACCAGAACACCCCTTAGAAGGGAGGATGGTGAGACTTTGGTTCTCTTTCTTTGGACACATCATCAGGAAAGGCCAATCGCTAGAAAAGCACATCATGTTTGGTAAGGTAGAGGGTCGGTGAACATGAGAAAACCCTCACTGAGATGGACTGACACAACAGCCACAACCGTGGAGTCAAACATACCAACAATCAGGAAGATGGCTCAGGACCGGGTGATGTTTCCTTCTTTTGTACATAAGGTCGCCATGAGTCCTGAGCCAGAGCCAACTTGAAGGCAACTAACAAGAGTAAGGACAAGGAATGGATGCAGAGACTGGTAAGGAAGTAACTGTAGAATTCCAGGGAAAAGATGATGGAGACCAGGCTGCAGTAGCAACAACGCAGATGGAGACAGGTTTCCTCAAGCACGGCAGCCTTTCAGTTACACAACAGTGAGAAAAATGCACATGGAAAATCATTTTAAAGGGAAAAAATATATTGAGAGGTGAGCAATAACTCAGCTCATGGTTTCAGAAGTATAGTAAAGGAATAATTAGAGTTCTCTGCACCCACCCTGCGTCACAATGGTGAGGAGTAGAGAGGAGCAATCTCTGACAGTGAGTCAGAGCAAAATAATAAATCTGTAAATCTCCACTAGTTGCTAAGTCCAGTGACACCTTAAATGAAACAGATACTTTCACATTCTATAAAAGGAACTCCTGAATACATTGACTAAATTGGTACCTAAAATGCAAAACTAGAAAAAAGTCCCAAACAGCGGAGGGAATAGCATAATTTTTAAAAACATTTAAGGGAGGAGTCTTTTTTTTTCCACCCCCAGAAGGTCTGTTTAAGCTTTGTTTACTTTCTCAAAGCCCTTGGGTAACATTTAATTAAAATGCACCCTAGACTGCCATGCTTCCTAAGGCAGTGAGGTTGGGGACACTAAGATAGTCTTCTTGCTATAGACTGTGAAAGGAATGAGAATGGATAACTTTGATTTCCCTACACAACAGGTAGAGGAAAGCCACACTCTTAGAAAGACCAACTGGGTGAGATGCCATGCAAAACAGGTGTGGATATACGAACACTTTGGATTAGATTAAATAATTGTAAGAACCTAGGCTACATATTCTTTTTGTTATCCTAATGATAAATCACTAAATTGCTGAGATCTAAAGACTGAAGAAGACCTGACACCTCTGAATTGTGGTGTTGGTGAAGAATATCGAATATACCATGGACTGCCAAAAGAACAAACAAACCTTTCTTGATAGAAGTACAGCCAGAATGCTCCTTAGAAGCAAGGATGGCGAGACTACGTCTCACATACTTTGGACATGTTATCAGGAGGAATCAGTCCTTGGAGCAGGACATAATGCTTGGTAAAGTAGAGGGTCAGGGTCAGCGAAAAAGAGGAAGATCCTCAACGAGATGGACTGACACAGTGGCTGCAACAATGGGCTCAAGCGTAACAACGATTGTGAGGATGGCGAAGGACCAGGCAGTGTTTCATTTTGTTCTGCACAGGTCTGTATGAGTCAGAACTGACTCGACGGCACCTAACAAGAACAAAAGCCTGTAGGAGTGACGAACTGCGGCAGGGGCATAAAGTATTTTCCGCACAAATTACATGGTGTGTTATTTAGGCTGCGCAATTCCCAAATCCTGACAGTAGGCAGAGTTCATGAAAACTATATTAGGAAATGATTAAAATGTTGAAAATGATCAGTTAAAACAAAGAAAGAAACGGGTATCAAGTTTGTTTGGGCTGTTGGGGTGATAAAACAATGGACAACACTGGCAACAGTTGCACAATATTGTGGATATAATTAATGTCACTGAATTATACACTTACAATGGCTAAAATCGCAAATTTTATGTCATGTATATTTCACCACAATAAAATCTTGAAAAGAAAATAAGTGGAGTTTAGGTTTTGTGAGTGTTTTGTTTCCTCTTTTTAAAGTTTAAAGGTTAAAACCCTAAAACCAAATCAGCTGCCATCAAGTTGATTCCAACTCACAGCGACTATTCACAGAGATAATCATAGGATCTCCTGGGTTTAATAAGAAAAGAGAATTACAGGACCTTAGATGAACAAGTGGAAAGACCGAACTCTGATTTGGGGACAGTGAAACAGCGATATCAGACCTTGGGCAAGTCATAATACCATGTCGAGTCTCAGTTTCCTATGGATGAAATGGCAGATTGCAAAAATGAGATGAGATACTACAGAGAATAAGCATTTCACTAAACAGCAGCGATGATGATGACCGGCAATGCTCTGTATAAGATTATTCAAGCATATGTGATGTTCTCAAAATGGGCAAAGCAACCGACAGAGATTCCAGTCAGAGATAGATGTGCTTAAACTGTTAAAACAGACTTTTTTTAAAAAATAATTTCTACCCTTTAAATTATCATTTCAACCCTCGGAATAAATTAATATGCTTAAGAATAAAATTTAAACAGAGGCACTGCCCAACAGGCTGACAAATTAACATATTTGATACTTCCTTCTGGGAAGAAACACGCATTAAGGGGAAGGTGACTTCACTACAGACTAGCACTAATGAACGGCAAGACATTCTTATATAACCTCACCAACAATTGACTTGCCTCCTTCTCCAAATGTGTAAAGAAAGATCATTGTGTTGATTTTGTTTTCTATCAAAAGAAATTCCATATCCCAGAAAGACATTAAAGCTTCTGTTTTTTGTCTGTTTTTTAAAATATACCTAAAGCTATCCTGAAGGAGCCCTAGTGGCACAGTAGATAAGCACTCAGCTGTTAACCGAAATGTTGGCAGTTCAAACCCACCAGCTGCTTCACAGGAGAAAGATGTGGCAGTCTGCTCCCGTAAAGATTTACAGCCTTGGAAACCCTATGGGACAGTTCTTCTCTGTCCTATAGGGTTGCTATGAGTCGGAATCAATGGAAAAAGCTTTAGTTTTTTAAAATGGATCTGTTGTTACTAGGTGCCCTGGAGTCGGTTCTGACTCATAGCAAACTTATAGGACAGAGTAGAACTGCCTCATTTTATGTAAGATATGGCCATATGGGGCCTAATTTTAATGACTGGACTCAAGCATGGTGTAAGACTCTTGTTTTCTATCCAACTGTTATCTTGCATAAAATCTCTCATGCCCCGCCATGAGCAATATCCTCAATGAGAAGTGCAAAAGGAAAAAGAACTCATTGGGACCCTCCTGAGGTGCTGACCAGTCCACAGAGGGTGTTCCAGGGCAGTGTTCTCAAAATAGAAGATGGTGTCTTGGGTTTGGTTACTTGCTCTCTCAGAAGAGGTAATTCAGCTATGGACTCTCAGATTTGAAACCTCTGCATGTGGTGTTGGGAGTCCCTGGGTGTGCAAATGGATAACACTCTCGGCTGCTAACCGAAAGGTTTGAGCCCACCCAGAGGTACCTCAGAAAAAAGGCCTGGTGATCTACTTCTGAAAAATCAGCCAATGAAAACCCTATGGAGCATAGTTCCACTATGACACACATGAGATCATCATGTTTTTTAGTGGTTAGGTTGTTTTTGTGTCTAATTACAAAAATATTACATCTAATTTCGGGCCATCCTGATAGCCACAGGTTAGAGTACACATGCTGATGTGCAATTTGTAACATCTTGGGTACAGTAAGCCAAAGTTAGTAATGAAAATTATTCCCTGCTTAAACCTTGAGATGGATTTCCCTTTTTATCATATTTTGAGATACCAAAATTCCTTTCTTCTTTAATTTATCTTAGACCTCAAAGCCTCATTTTTACCTTTCCCGATATCTGCTCTATTACGGATAGCTCAGCTTCACCGGCTTCTGAGAAGCTCTCCTCACCTCTGGATAATAGAGTGGCAGTGTCTGGACAGATTCCCAGCCCTGGATTTGCCCAACACTGCAGCTAGATCCAGGCTGCAAGATCACTTTTATTCCTTTTAGTTGCACCTTTGCCCTATATCCTGGGCCATGATTTCCCAGTCCCATAGGGCAAACTCTGCTGTCTTAACAGAGAAAGAAATCTAATACCTAGAAGATATTAATAAGGTTGTTTTCTTGAGTTTATACTTCAGCCCTTTCTACTAGAAATGAAAGGAAAATCTGTGCTTAGAAAGATCAGTAATACTAAAACTAGGAGGCCATAGACTATAGTGGTATCACAGGTTCAAACTGTCTAGGTTATTATCACTTACCCACTCAGTGACTCATCCTCTCTGAGGCTTACCGTTATCCCATGAAAGTGAAGACAATACAACTCATAGGGTTGCTATGTGGACTAAATGGAGTAACACATGTAAGGAGTTTACCACGGTAATTGGCACATAGCAAAAACTCAATACATGGTGGTGACCACTTTACTAACACTACCAACAACAAGAAAACAAGAACAGGGTAAAAAGCGAAAAACATTTTTATTACGCCCTCAGTCTAAATTCTGTAAAAGCAAATCCCCTCTGAGAAGAAAATATCAAGGGGAAGGGAATTGGTGATGGGGTCAGAAGCAAGATCTGGGAAAAAGACAGTAGATAAGAGGAGAAGTAGGTCCTTTCTACAAAGAGGAAAGGCAATATTCCCACACTCCACAATGGAACACAGATAGATGACGGATGGATGGATGGATGGATGGATGCATGGATGGATGCATGGATGCATGGATGCATGGATGCATGGTAGATGATAGATGAAGTAAACCTTGAAGAACTACTTAAAGGATCTTGTTATCCAAAACACAAAATGAAGCAAATTTAATTCATTCTCCTTTTTCTGGATATACACTTTCTAGTTCTTTCTTTTTGGGAATCTCTTCTACCTCAAACCTAGGCAACCATGAGCCTTCTTCAAACTTTCTTTTAGGAATTAACACTTTCTCCTTCCAGCCATCTCTCAGCCCTACCACCCTCATACGTCATCAGGCTAGACTAGCATGCTGATAGGGGAAAAAAGGAGAGATCCAAAAGAACTAAAATGTACTCACTGTGTTCTCCTCCTCCACTTAGGGATAATTTAAAGGTAGTATTCACCCCCAAACAGCATCAAACACATCATTACAACCACCAGCTGCAATTAGCATTTTCAAAGGCCTCTCTCTCTCTCTCTCACACACACACACACTCACAAACACACACACACACAGCAAAGAGCAAGTCTTTCTCCATCTTGCCTCCTATTGTCAGTTCTCCTCCCCAAAGAAACCAGTTTACCAAAGTCTTATATATCCCTTCAGGGGAAGTATTCTATGAATATAGATTACAGATTATACATGTGTGCATGACAGCATGTGAATACATATAATCCTCTGTCTCGCTCTCTCCCTTCCTTCCTTCTCGCTCTCTCTATCACACGCACACATGAAGCTGGAGATGCCACTATCTCCTCAGTCATTTCAAGCTTTCCTTTTAATCAGCACAGTAAACAAGCTTCTGTGCCTCAGGCCAGCGTTCCACAAACTCAGCCAAATCGTGGGGTTTGTGAATGCTGCAGTCAGCAGGACCTAAGATGGCATATTTGCTCCACATTATGTTGATGATTTTTTTTTTTTTTTTTTTGGTCCTAAGGGAATTTCTTGGACAGTGGGTATAATCAACATGAGATGCCATTTATCTTACAAAGACTCTAATTTCTTTGGCGTTTGATGAGCTGTGGTAAGCAGGTGAATTGAATAATTACTATTAGTAACTACAACATTATTTAAATCCACAATGTGACATCAAAAACCCAGTGGGGGAAAATGTGAGGTGTTAATTATTCAAAATCACAGCCTCCCATGCTCCTGTTCTGGGAATATCTGTAAAATATTTTCCTGCCTGGGGAGAACTAAGAATAGCATCTTCCAAATAAATGGAAATAAAACTACTCTAAATTCGCCAGATAGATCATAATTATCGACATAAAATTATAAAGTGTAATACTTGGTATTCAGGAAAAATTCCAGACAATTATTACTCCACACTAGATTAGACCATCTATTCAGAAGAATCACATTTGATAACTTTAGGGACTCTGACAATCCACCCCTTTTCCCTCGAGAAGAACGGCAAAGCATCGATTCTGAGCTCACCACTGTCCAGGCACTGTGGAGGACAGGACAGAACTGGAAACACGGTTGCTGGAATCAGAGCTTTCTAATCCAGTCAGGAGCCTCAGTATGCAGTTCTAGACTAGGTAACGTCCACCTCGGACACTGAAACCAGTTGCCATCAAGCTGATTCTGACTCATGGCAACCTCATGTGTGTCAGAATAGAACCGTTCTTCACAGGATTTTCAATGGCTGATGTTTCAGAAGTAGATTGCCAGCGGCCTTTCTTCTGATGTGCTCTGGGTGTGCTCCAACCACCAACCTTTCAGTTTGTAGCCGAGCGCTTAACTGGTTGTGCCACTGCAACACTGGGGTCAAAAAGGTCCTGGAGGAGTTTCAAGAAAAATATCCCCGGCAGTTTCTACCAAGCCAAGCTGTCTTCATTCTATAGGTGAGGTACCTGAAGCACCCTGAGTCAGGTGGCCACCTCAGGCTCTCAGCTTGTGTGAATCCTTGGACTGAAATACTACAATCTTGGGCAAGGCCTGAAGACCCACCATAAATGAACATGACTTATCTAATGTTCGAACTTGAAGGCAAACACACACTGTGTTCCCACAAAGCCCGCGATAAATAAACAAAAAACAAGTAAAACCTCCTTAAAGTCCAGTTCAAAGAGCCCAGCAAAGGAAGGAGACAGTGCCAAAAATAAGCTGGGAAGTGGCTGGATATGTGTCAACCGCTGACGTGTGTTTGCTTACAGTATTTCTAGTACCTGCTTCTGCACGTCACAGACGGGTTACTGATCAGCTGTGGTCAGATATTCTAAGCATAAATTAACCTGTTCTGCTGAAAAATGCCCACGGGAGCTATTAGACTCTGAAGAAATCTTCTCCTTAGTTTTAACTGTAATTACAAGTAGAATTCAATGGGAAGGCGGAGGATGGTTAGCTCTGATTTCCCCACTTTCTGCAGCTCGCAATGAAAACATTCTGCAATTTATGACTAGCAAAATGCTTTACCCTGGTAAACCTTCAAATTGAAGGAATGGCCCAGGAAGTACCATTTATTGTCAGCAGCTGGCAATCAGCTGTCAAGAGGTGTACTGTTTACCTAAAGAATCTTAGGGGTCAACAGGCTGCCTTTTAATTGACTACGGTGATTCTTCTAGAAGGCTTAGAGGCTGTCTCTGAAGACCACGGTGCGCTATCTGTATTAATCCATACCAGTTAAACTTATCATCTCCAAGGAAAATACCCTTAGGAGATAAAGGTATTAAGTGAAAGAAGAGAGACATGGCCAGGAGATCTGCATCCTAGGTAATGAAAAGATATGTCAAAATATTTACCAGACAGACACAGAAGGCCGATTTTTAAAGTGACAGTATAACTAATTAGTACAGAAAAACAGAAATCTTATACAAAGCACTAAAAGGTAGGAATAAATAGGCAATGTCTGTATTTTGCAACCAATTTTTAAACTTTTAAAGGTCACACAGAGCACTATGCTAATATTTTGCAATAATGGGCTCCAGGGCACTGCTTTAATTAAATGAATTCCAAAGCACTCTGAATCTTAATCAGACTGAGCAGGGCACATGGGAAGGTCAGGCTGTTGAGCAAATGACGCAAACTCCACTTACACATTACACCAAGTACCCCCTTCCAAAAGAGGCTTCCTGCATGCCCTATCTTTAACATCCTAATAATTTCTGACAAGGTGAAAGTTCTTCCACCTCACTATATGTGCCTAACAGGCCCAGCAAGTGGGGCAGATCAACAGTCAGTGCATGGGACTTTCCAGCAACTTATTTTAAAGGACACTGTTCGCAGCCAACATTGCAAAATGCAACAGTCAAAACAGTCCGAAAACAAACTCTAAATAGGTAAACGTATTGTTTCAAAGTAAATTTTTTTTTCTTTAACCCTTGTAAATTTTTCTCTAGCCAACTGAATCGCGATGTTGTTAGCTGTCATCAAGTCAGCTCCAACTCACAATAATTCCACATACAATATAATGAAATGCTGCCTGGTCCTGTGCAATCTACGTAAATACTGAGTCCCTTGTTGTGACCATTGTTTTGTGCCTTCCAACCAAGGGGGCTCATCTTCCAGCACTACACCAGACAATATTCTGTTGTGATCCGTAAGCTTTTCATTGGCTAAATTTTGGCAGTAGATTGCCAGGTCTTTCTTCCTAGTCTATCTTAGGCTGGAAGTTCTACTGAAACCTGTCCACCATGGGTTTTTGAAATACCAGTGGCATAGCTTCCAGCATCACAGGAACACATAAGCTACCACAGTACAACAGTGGTGGAACTGAATCTTACTTCTCCCTACATACTCAAACTCAGCCTTACCTCAAAAACCCACCACAAGCACTAAATAGATAATAGATAAGTGGTAACTTTGATGAAGGGTGAGACAGTACACAATACTGGGGAAGCCAGCACAACTTGTACAAGGGAAGGTCATGGAAGGTCCACAGACACATCCAAACTCCCTGAGGGACTGAATTGCTGGGTAGAGGGCTGTGGGGACCATGGTCTCAGGGAACATCTAGCTCAATTGGCATAACACAGTTTATACAGACAACGTTCTACATTCTACCTTCGTGAGTAGCGTCTGGGGTCTTAAAAGCCTGTGAGCAGCCATTTAAGATACTCTACTGGTCTCATCCCTTCAGGAGCAAGGGAGAATGAAGAAAACAAGATACAAGGGAAAGATTAGTCCAAAGGACTAATGGACCACAACTACCACGGCCTCTTCCAGACTGAGTCCAGAAAAACTAGATGGTGCCCAGCTACCACCACTGACTGCTCTGACAGGATCACAGCAGAGGGTCCCAGACAGAGCTGGAGAAAAATGTAGAACAAACTTCTAACTCACAAAAAAAAAAAAAGACCAGAAGGACTGGGCAACATGGCGCTCTAGGCAGAAGCACCACGCTGTCCCTCCATAGCAAAGATCCAAAAAACTATGCCAAACAGAGAAAACAGCAATCCTGAAACCCTAAGCATCAAATGAAAGGATAAAGAACTCAGCCAAGCACCAAACGGAATAAGAAACTGACTGAGAACAGAGAGCAAGGAGACATACGTGCAGAGGTCCCCTATCAGCTAACCCAGCACAGATCCGCCATCTTGCACTACTATCACAGACCAGTGAACAAGGGGTACAACAAAGCAGCTTCACGGAGCTTCCAGCAGGTGACAGAATAACCAGTAACCAGCAATATACGCTTTCCCAGCCCCCACCCTTCTTCACCCCAACTCAGCCTCCTCTGATTCCCGTGGCCATAGTCTCTTAGCTGGGAAGGACCGGCTGCTTGGATTCCGCCCGCCCGCACTGGCCGACTCCCTGAGTGCCATTTGTTGGCTGCTGGTATTGCTTTTTTCCACTTCTTTTGATTTCTTCCTTACCTCTCACAACCTCCTTCTCCTTTCGTTCCAATACCTGGCTCCGTGCGCCATCTTTGCTTTGCAGTGTTGGTGGGATCCCCAAGCTTTTTTTTTGCTTGTTGTTTTCTTTTTCTTTTCTCAAACTGGGAGCTCATTCTAGCCGGGCAGTGCTGCGTGGATTGGAGCCTACTCCCTCAGTTTGTGCAGCTGCCCGCGAAGAGGGATCCCTGAGGGCATTTCTTTCTCTTTGAGGTTTTTTTTTTTTTTTCCCTGTTTTTTGGGGGGGATTTCTTGTTCTTTTTTTTAAAATTTGTTTTGTTTTCTTTTCCCTTTTTTTCCCTTTTTGTCTTCCTTCATTACTCAGTTTCTCGTCTCTCTATACCTTTTTTTTCTTCCTGTCCCCTGAATACCTGGCACGGAGTGACACCTCTACACCTTCTAGCCAGGATGTACTTCAACACCTGGAAACAAACCTCCCCAGACCTCGTAACCGCACCGGTGGAATCCCTGGGAGCTTTTCTTTTTTCTTTCTAATTTTGATTTATTCACTACTTTCTTCTCTTTTCTTCTTCCCCTTATTTTTCTCCATTTCATAGTCTCTCATCTCTCCATTCCAATGGCAAGCTCCCCTAGCACTCTTTTTTATTTGTTTGTAACTTTTTGGCTCCTCTTCTTCTCTCCACTCTCCCATATCCATCTTAGCTCCACACATTACAATCTCCCCCCTCCATCCTCCCTACCTGCACCATGAGCTTAACATCACATCACTAAGCAGCACAGGCACGGCCTACCGGAACCTATGCTGCACTGATTACTGGTCTCTCCTGGTGGCTGTAGTAAGTGCCACGAGCAACCCACCCCAGCAACTCCTCTTCAGCTAGACCTGCCCGGCTGTACCATATCTGAGCGACTGACCCTGCCAATTGGAGAAGGAGGCAAAAAGTATCATACCCACAGATGAGCAAACAATAAAGAACACACAGCCCACCTACCCAGACATAGCCAAATTAATAAAAAAAAAGACAAAACAAACAAATCTACAATCAATAAACAAGACAAATAAATACTGAATGTCCCAAAGACAGCAGACAATATCAAAACACTTACAAAAACAAGACAGGATGGTTCCCGTACACATCCAAAATAAAACACCAGATGACTTTCCAGTAGAAGAAAAGGCACTAGAACTACCTGATAGGGAATTCAAATCTCTTAATAGTCAAATTATCCAAGAGTTTAGCAAAAAGCAGACAAAAATGAGGAAAAACTAGACATATTCATGGGAAAGGCAGACAAATTCATGGAAAATACAGACAAAAAAAGGAAGATTCACGAAAACAATGCAGAAACAAAATGCCAAAATAAATTCACAATTAGAAATTATACAAGAACAACGATTAGAAATCCAAAAGATAAACAACAAAATTTCAGAAATGGACAGTGCCACAGAAGGGATGAGGAACAGATTTGAAACAGTAGAAGACAAGATCAGCGAATTGAAGACAAATACTTGGATACAACTCTGTTTGAGGAAAAATCAGAGAAAAGAATGAAGAAAAATGAAGAGACCCTGAGAATTATGTGGGATAAAATCAAAAGTAAAAATCTGTGAGTGATCGGATTTTCAGATCAGGAGGAGAAAACGGAAAACACAGAGAGGATCATTGAAGAACTGCTGACAGAAAACTTCCCCAATATCATGAAAGATGAGAAGATGGCCATCCAAGAAGCTCAACGAACCCCATGTAGGACAGACTCCAAAACAAAATCACCAAGGCATATCATAATCACACTCACCAAAACCAAAGACAAATGAAGAATCCTGAGAGCAGCTCATGAAAAACAAGAAGTCACATACAGAGGAGAAACAATAACACTAAGCTCAGATTATTCGGCAGAAACCATGCAGGCAAGAAGGCAATGGGATGAAATACATAAAACCTTGAAAGAAAAAAATTGCCAGCCAAGAATAATATATCTGCAAAACTCTCTTTCAAATATGATGGTGAAATTAGGACATTTCCAGATAAACAGAAATTAAAGGAATATGTAAAAAACAAATCAAACTTACAAGAATTATTAAAGGGAGTCCTCCGATCAGAGAACAAACAACTTCAGCTCACAGGATGAGTCTAGGACACAGGATCATACTAGCCACATACCAATCTAGGAAATGAACTCTCAAGGACTATCCAAAACCAAAAGAAATACAACAGGGAATCAGAGCAGTTAATCCGTAAATGACAACAACATCAGAACAATAGAAGAGGAAATAAACAGTGTAGGAGTAGAAACTTCTAATGCAGAGGAAGGCAAGGCGATATCAAGTAATAATAGACTGCTTCAAACTTAGAAAGATAAGGGTAAATTTCACAGTAAACACAAAGAAGGTTAACAAACATACTCATAAAAATAAGAGGAAAAACATAAAGTCTCAGGAAAAAAGAAACCTACAAAAACAAAAAAAATGAAAAAAAAAATCCACAAACAAAAGGAATTCAGCACAGGAGAGTAAGAGGAACAAAGAAAACGTCAACACCACAAAAAAAGTACTACAAAATGACAGCAATAAACTCATATCTATCAACAATTACACTGAAGGTAAACGGCCACAATGCACCCATAAAGAGACGGAGAGTGACAGAATGGATTAAAAAACAGGATCCATCAATATGCTGTCTACAAGAGACACACCTTAGAAACAAAGA
>NW_004443961.1:8212931-8254664 GCF_000243295.1 Trichechus manatus latirostris
CTAATGAGGTACAGCAGTCCAGGGACAAGGACTAGAAGGCAGAAGGGGACAGGAAAGCTGGTGATAGGGAACCCAAGGTTGAGTAAGGACAGTGCTGACATGTAGTGGGGTCGTTAACGATTGTCATAGGGCAACATGTGTACTGTTTAATGAGAAACTATTTTGTTCTGTAAACCTTCGTCTAAAGTGAGAATAGCAGCACAACTGGAAGAACATAATCGATGTCACTGAACTGTGCATGCAGAAATGTTTGAAACAGTGTATCTTTGGCTATGTATATTTTCACCAAAAAAAAAAGGTCGAGAAGGGAGAGTGTTGACGTGTCATGGGGTTGTTAACCAATGTCATAAAACAATATGTGTCCTGTTTAATGAGAAACTATTTGTTCTGTAAACGTTCACCAAAAATACAATTAAAAAAAAAAAAAAAAAGACCAGACTTACTGACCTGACAGAGACTGGAGAAGGCCCAAGAGTATGGCCCCTAGACAACCTTCTAGCTCAGTAATGACGTCACTCCTGAGGTTCACACTTCAGCCAAAGATTTGACAGGCCCATAAAACAAAACAAGACTAATGGCACACAACAGCCCAGGGACAAGGACGAGAAGGCAGGAGAGGACAGGAAAGCTAGCAATAGGGAGAGTTCTGACATGTCGTGGGGTTGTTAACCAATGTCATAAAACAGTATGTGTACTGTTTAATGAGAAACTATCTGTTCTGTAAACCTTCATCTAAAGTACAAAATAAATAAAAAACCACTTAGGCATCCAAGGGGCGGGAGGACCCACCACAAGGAGATCAAGCAAATTACAGCATACCAACACGACCAGAACATTACATAACAAATAAAAATAACATATATGAATCATAACAATGAATGGACATGTTAAAAGGGAAAAATTTAATGCTTGGAATATAAATAAATACCTACAAAATCACTGTAATTATGTAAAGAAGTAAAAAGTACATTTGTCTATTGATACTCGAAAGGGAATTTAGAATATATAAGTAGAATATAATGTTTATTAAGTTATTTATTTCTCAAAAAGTTAAAGACTCTTCCAAGCATTAGTAATTTTCTGAATATTTAAGACTACTGGTGTTTTCTACTAGGAATCTCTGGGTGTTGTAAGCAGTCAACACACTCGGCTGTTGACCAAAAGGTTGGGGGCTTAAGTCCACCCAGAGGTGCCGTGGAAGAAAGGTCTGGTGATCTACTTCTGAAAAATCAGCCATTGACAAACCTTATGAAATACAGTTCTACTCTGACACACATGGGGTTGCCAGTGAGTCAGAGCTGACTTGATGACAACTGGTTTTTTTGTTTTGTTTTAGTGTTTTCTACTAAGGGTCAACTGAGAAATAAGGTGTCACAAACAGTTTGCACGCAACTAACCTAAAGGCTGGTGGTTCCAACCCACCCAGTGGTGCTGCAGAAGAAAGGCCTGGCAATCTAGTTCCATAAAGATTACAGCCTTGAAAACTCTATGCAGCAGTTCTACTCTGTAATACACGGGATCATCATGAATCCACATTGACTCAATAGCAACAGGTTTGGTTTTTCATTTCTGTTTCTCGAGCTACATGCTAGGCACAGTGCTGAGACTTTATACGTACTGTCTCATTTATTTTCCCAGTAACTCTATGAGGCTAGGACTATTTTGTAGCCCCACTTTACAGATAAGGAAACTGAAACTGAGGCCTGCTGAAGTCATGTAATGTACCCAAGGTGAAACAGGGGCAGAGGCAAGAATTCGGTCTTACCAGACCAGAGTCACTCCAACGTACTGCCTCAAGGTGAAGCCCACTGTCGCTAGAGAGTGGCCACTGGTTTGCTTTCTTACACTGTTAAGATGACAAATGGCTCAGTTCTATTTTAATACTGCAGCAGTGGTCTGATGACTGGATTATACTGGCATGGGCTTCTCGGCTGTATTTTATTCCTCTAGAAATTCCCGGACAGTGCAGGGGAACAGGTAAGGAAGACATATTACTCTCCGAAAAAGAAAAAGAAAAAACTCGATAATGAAGACACTTCGGGATTTACGGTAACCCATCAGCGTTATACATCCCCATACACTTTAGAGTTTTTTATTTTATTCACACGTCCTGCCACCTTGGTATTTCACCAAAGGTTTGTGTGTCTGACCTCTAATGATAATTCATCGTATATCCTAAATGCTTTCTTATTGGAGCCGAAAAGCAATGAATTAGCGACAAATCCCCCACTCTTTGCCCCTTCAGCCCTTGGAGTTTTAACTCCTTTCACATTTACAGTATTTATTGAATTTCCCAGCCAAACGGTGTTCTGCTCCATAAAATTCTGACAAGTGGACTCTGCCAAGCTAATAATGGCTTCATTCTGCTGAAATAAACTTATTTCACTGCAGCAAACAAAACGACATGACCTGGAAAGGTTATTTTTAACTGGGTGATGACTCAGTCCCACCAAGCATCTCTCAAGGTTTCCCGTTTTAGAGAAGTTACATTTCTTAACTATAAAGGGGTGCTATTATGTATGTTCTTGTCTCTCAGTCTTTCACAAGGAAGCAAAAGCAGATGATAGTCATTGCTGACGGTGTTTGATGCCATTAGTTAGTAACTTGGTCAGCGTCTGAAACTCTTTCCAAGGAGACTGGCTGGAGAAATCACCCAGAGAACTTGAAAGACAAGACTGCAGAAAGCAGCCACATTCCCTTGGAAGTAGAATCTGGTTCTATTGAATTTTTGCTTTTAATTAAACGGTATCAAACCTTTCAATGCCGCAAAACTTTTCAGAGCGTGCCTTGGAGAAATAGTTTACTTTCTTATCTCTGTGCTTTTAAAGCTTGAATAAATTTTGCCATGATTGCTTAGCCCATTTACCAAATAAGGCTTTGCCAAGATAAACAGATCTGCATCTACATTAGTTAATAATTCCCCCCAATATCTTAAACACTGGACACCCAAACGTTCTACTTCTAAAACATATGAAGAACAAAGGACTTAAGTCTTTCCCCGGGTGCCTATACATTTTATCATCCACTTTTCTTTAGCTTGCACGGCCAGCCCCTCAAAGACAAAGAAATGAACAAACAGAAACAACTGCATGATAAGGTCAAATTTTTCTTCCAGTTTCAAATGATCAGGGACTCCTAGAGCACCATTACAACAGCTGGGATCTTGTAGCAACACGCTGCTCCCTGCCAGGCCTGCCTTCTGAGACTAATAAAAGAGAAACCCTTGACAGCTAACAGCTGGGCTCCTCATGAAGCTGTTCAATAGAAACTTCTAAGCCTCCCACAGCCCACCAAAAGGAAGGTTGGGTATACACACATACATGCACCAGGAAAAAAAAATCGGGGAGGAGGAATACATATGTAAAAGAAAGAGATGGAAACAGAAGAAAGAGGACGATGATGAGTAACAGGAAAAAAAAAAAAAAGGTAATCGATGAAAGAGAAAGCCTGCCATATTCAAATCTGGCATAGCAAAGATGCAAGAGGTTTGGAGTCTACTGTACTTAACTTTGATTAGTACAAAAAGAATCATGGATGGGTTTTAATCTAGCGAGGGTAGAAGAGAACAGGAACCTTTTTAGTAAATTCTCGTAGTCATGGTTCTGTCCAAACCACAAGAAGAATCCCCAACACCCTCTGCTGCCCTATAGTTTGTATTCATACTTGCAATAAAAGGACTGCATCGCTCCCATGGCCTCCAGTCAACCCCTCTGCCTCCTTACTCATTTAATCTGTCATCAGCTGGGATGTGGACACTGACCACCAGCACCGACACCCTCCCATCAAAGCCATGTCACAGAAGTACTGTCAGCTGGCTTAATGAACGAAGCGACATACGATAAAACCACGAGGCTGTGGAGGATAAACAGAGGGGGGCTATGCCAGGCAGCGAGAAGAACTATCTGCAGGTCCTTCAAATTCAGGAAGTTAAAGCACAGCTTCAAGCCTGGTGTAAGTCAAGCTCATAGTCAATGGAGGGACAGTGCAAACAAACTAGCAAAAGCATGAAGTGTAAGGAACACAACATTCTCCGGTAATGTATTACAAAGTTTAAAAAAAAAAATTTTCCATAGCTTCTCATCAGGAAACAACGATTATTAATTCTTTCCCTGAAAAAAATGTGCACTTTAGACTGTACAGTAGGCATTTCTAACTGCTAAAGGTAGATAACCAACACCAGAGAGGCAAGAGTCTGAGAGGATTCTTAAATGATGTATGGGTGGGTGTGTGCGTGTGTCAAATAAAGCCTAGATCCATTGGAAATGCCTCAATCCTAATGGAAAGATGTGTAAAATACCTAAAGCTGAGGGGGGCAAAGGAGTAGAAAAGGATGTGACAGCATGCAATGGGAGAAGGGAGAGGAAAGGGGAGGGGAGGGGAGAAGAAAAATGACTTCCAAAGAGAATCTCAATGGAGGAGACGTTTACACTGGCAGATGGCTTGTCATGGAATGCAGGTCTCACATAGTCTGTATGTCCCTTCTGGTGGCACCTCCCTAAAAGATACCTTCTTGTTGTTGGCTGCTGTCAAGTCAATATTCAACTCAGTGACCCCGTATGACAAAGTATAACTGCCCCATAACATTTTGTTGGCTGTAATCTCTATGGGAACAGATTGTCTGGTCTTTCTCCCACGGAGCCACGGGGTGAGTTTGAACCACCAACCTTTGGGTTGGCAGCTGAGCGCTTACCATTATACCACCAGGCTCCTTAGATGTTGCAAAACAGTATGCTTATTTCAGAGGTAAAATCTGGTAGCCCACATGGGTAAACTGGAAATAGGTTTTGTCTGTTTTGACAGGTTATTCTAACTCCTGTGGAAACTTGAATTTCACGTTTACTCACGACTGAATAAAATAGACGGAAGGTGGAAGAAGTGGTCCATTTAGTCAGCTTTGATAAAGACAGGAGGTAAGACCAAGATCACATAGAAAAGAGCAAAAGCTGAATTTTACCTACTAGGTACTCATGAAGAAAGAAATGTGTCTTTCACTCAGCCTCGGAAGTATTTCTGCTGATCCTTCCCTTCATGAAGACACTTCCTAAACAACCTAGCACAATCGGCCCCATCCACGCCCAATCATCTCCCAAGAAAATGGCTGATAATCTTGGCTGGAAATTCATCCCATGGAAAGGAAGCATTTTCTCCCCGGCTATAGCCTTTTTCTTTTCTTTTCTTTTCTTTTTTTGTTTTGTTTTGTTTTAACCCTAATTCACAAACATCATCCCATTTAAAAGTTGCTCTTTAATGACTTTGGGAAGTAAATATATCCAGTTCAGTTGCTGTCTGTCATGAAGATATTATGCCAAATGAGGCAGATTTTTTTTTTTTTTCTTAATAACAGGATGTATTGAAAACATTCTGTGCTTGATCACATCTGTTATTCTGCATTCAAAATTCATCCAGGACAATTAAATTAACAAGCAAAAAGTGGTTTATAAGTAGCCATGGTTATGATGGAAAAGATGAGTCAAGTACCTTTTGGTTCACATCAGATGTGATTCTTGAACTTGGCCTAAGACTGTTTTACTTAGGATCAACAAAGGAAGTACTATGATGGAGCAAATTCAGAAGAAACACCTACAATGGTGACATTTCTTATCATTCACATTGGCTGTAATTGTTTTCAAATGTGAAATCAAGTTTAAAAATCAGGAAAAAACAGAGTTAATCCTATTGCCTTAACATATAAAACCCACCTTCAACGACAGAATTTATTGATTGCCAATTATTTGCTCAGGAATTGACCCTATGTGCAGGACAACTTTGGAAGTTTATGAGAATTCTAATGTGCGCAGAAGAGATGCTTAACTTTTTATGACATGCTTATATCACCAATTTAATGTTATCTGGGCTTTATCAATGTCATATTATTTTTCATAAAAATAACTTCAGCTATATATATGTGGAGCCCTGGTGGCATAGTGGCTAAGAGCGTGGCTGCTAACTGAAATATCGGCAGTTCGAATCCACCAGCCGCTCCTTGGAAACCCTATGGGGCAGTTCTACTCTGTCCTGTAGGGTAGCTATCAGTTGGAATCAAATCGACGGCAATGGGTTATGTATGTGTACTAATTTCTTACTGCTGTTATAACAAATTACCACAAACTTACTGGCTTAAAACAAAAGAATGTATTCCCTCACAGCTTAAGAGGCCAGAAGTCCAAAATGAGTCTTCTTTGTGCTGTTAGCTGCTGTCTAGTTGGGTCCCTGACTCATGGCAACCCCGTGCACAATGGAACAAAATGCTGTCCAGTCTTGTGCAATTCCCATGAACAGTTGGATGCAGGACCCTGGTGATCCATAAGGTTTTCATTGAGTGATTTTCAGAAACAGATCACCAGGCCTTTCTTCCTATTCTTAGTCTGGAAGCTCCACTGAAACCCGCTGAGCCTAAGCAACACACAGGCTGCCAATGACAGATGGGTGGTGGCTGCGCATGAGCTGCCTTGGGCAGGAACTGAATCTGTGTCTCCTGCACGGAAGGAAAGAATTCTACCACTTCAGGGCTAAAATACAGGTGACCACAGGGCTATGTTCCCTTTCTCTCCAGAGGCCCTAGCAAAGAATCCCTTTCCCAGTGTCTAGAGCTGCATTCATTGCATTCCTGGGCCCATGGTCCCTTCCTCCACTTTCAAAGCCAGTGGCTTAGCATATTCTCTCTCTGCTTCCCTTTTCTTCCATCCCATGACCTGCTCTTCTATCTGCAGCCAAATCTTTTGGCAAGGTGTTTGACTCAGTGTTGTTGTTAGGTGCCCTCGATGATTCCAACTCATAGTGACCCCATGTATAACAGAAAGAAACACTGCCTGGTCCTGTGCCAACCTCACAATCGTTATGTTTGAGCCCTTTGTTGCAGCCACTGTGTCAATCCATCTCCTTAAGGGTCTTCCTCTTTTTCAATGACCCTCTATTTACCAAGCATGATGTCCTTCTCCAGTGACTAGTCCCTCCTGATCACATGTCCAAAGTATGTGAGACAAAGTCTCACTATCTTTGTTTCTAAGGAGCACTTCGGCTGTATTTCTTCTAAGACAGATTTGTTCCTTCTTCTGGCAGTCCATGGTATATTCAACATTCTTCAACAACACCATAATTCTAAGGTACCCACTCTTCTTCGGTTGTCCTTATTCACTGTCCAGCTTTTGCATGCATATGAGGTGACTGAAAATATTATGGCTTGGATCAGGTGCACCTTAGTCCTTAAAGTTACATCTTTGCTTTTTAACACTTTAAAGAGGTCTTTTGCAGCAGATTTGCCCAGTGTAACCCATCTTTAATTTCTTGACTGCTGCTTCCATGGGCATTGATTGTGGATCTAAGTAAAATGAAATCCTTGACAACTTCAATCTTTTCTATGTTTACCATGACGCTGCTTATTGGTCCAGTTGTGAGGATTTTTGTTTATGTTGAGGTGTAATCCATATTGAAGGCTATAGTCTTTGATCTTCATCAGTAATTGCTTCAAGTCCTCTTCACTTTCAGCAAGCAAGGTTCTGTCATCTGCATATCGCAGGTTGTTGATGAGTCTTCCTCTAATCCTGATACCCCATTCTTCTTCATATAGTCCAGCTTCTTGGATTATGTGCTCAGCATACAGACTGAATAAGTATAGTGAAAGGATACAACCCTGACACACACCTTTCTTGACTTTAAACCATGCAACATCCCCTCGTTCTGTTTGAACAACTGCCTCTTGGTCTATGTACAGGTTGTTCAGGGGCACACTTAAGTGTTCTGGAATTCCCATTCTTTGCAAGTTATCATAATTTGTTATGATCCACACAGCTGAATGCCTTTGCATAGTCAATAAAACACAGGTAAACATCTTCCTGGTATTTTCTGCTTTCAGCCAGGATCCATATGACATCAGCAATGATATCCCTGGTTCCACGTCCTCTTCTGAATATGGCTCAAATTTCTGGCAGTTCCCTGCCGATGCACTGCTACAACCAGTTTTGAATGATCTTCAGCAAATTTTACTTGTGTATGATATTAATGATATTGTTCGACAGCTTCCGCATTCTGTTGGATCCCCTTTGTTTGGAATAGGCACAAATGTGGATCTCTTCCAGTTGGTTGGCCAGGTAGCTGTCTTCCAAATTTCTTGGCATAGACAAGTGAGCACTTCCGCACTGCATCCATTTGTTGAAACATCTCAATTGTTATTCCATCAATTCCTGGAGCCTTGTTTTTTGCCAATGCCTTCAGTGCAGCTTGGACTTCTTCCTTCAGTACCACTGGTTCTTGATCATATGCCACATCCTGAAATGGTTGAACGCTGACCGATTCTTTCTCGTACAATGACTCTAGTATTCCTTCCAGCTTCTTTTGATGCTTCCTGCGTCGTTTAATATTTTCCCCAAGAATCCTTCAATACTGCAACTCGAGGCTTCAATTTTTCTTCAGTTCTTTCAGCTTGAGAAATGCCGAGCGTGTCCTTCCCCATGCATCTGTCAGTTTGTCGTACTGTAGTGGCTTCATGTTGCTGTGACACTGGAAGCATTGCCACCAGTATTTCAAATACCAGCAGGGTCACCCATAGTGGACAGGTTTCAGCTGAGCTTCCAGACTAAGAGAGACGAGGAAGAAGGACCTCGTGGTCTACTTCTGAAAAAATCAGCCAGTGAAAACCTTACAAATAGCAGTGGAACACTGACTTACTAGACATTTCAAAATACAGGCAGTCCCTAGATTATGAACTTCTGATTTACTGAGAATTCCTACTTGCCCTTTAATGTTATGCAAATTTACCTTCACTTTGAAATGACTGAAGCAACCCAACCCCTACTCAAAACAAACTCTTTATCACAATCGCCTTCACTTGCTGCATTTGCAGCTTTTAAATAATTAAAAAGGCTTCCAGGCTTTTCTTGCTAAATGGGAAGTGTATGCACCTGTTCTGACTTACCTACAAATTCTCAAAGACACACTCAGGAATGGATCTGATTCGTAACCCAAGGAGAGTTAAATCAAAAAGCAAAAACATGTTTAAGACCAAGGAACGCCTGCAGTAGATAGTCAGATGCTCATCCTTTCCCTGACATGCACCCACCCCCAGGCTCAGGTATGACATAGGGTGAAGGTCAAGGGCTGAGTAAATAACGAAGCAATAAATGGGTGAGGTCAGGGAATGTGTTAAGTTACCTATTAGAGCCATTTCTAGAGAAAAAATTTTTTAATAGCTGGGCAATATCAAAATAACTTCCTCCTCCAAACAACTATCAATATAGCATGTATACATAGGGTGCAGATCGAGGAGATGATACACTCAGTTTGGGGTACATGAAGTTCTTCTGGCTCCACTTAGTCAATGGTCTCTAGTCACCTACTGTACTGGGAGAACAGGAGTTGTTACTTTGATTATAAAAGAAGATGTCTCTGCAAATTAGATGCCAAAATGAAATTGAAAGTCACCCATAGGGGAAATGAGTTCCAGACCACACATACTGAAAATGATAATAAACGCAGTCATTTTCTGGATTCTAGTTTAAACAAGGTCACGGGCTTCTGGAAATACTAATGGCTATCTCAGCTGTCCTTTTCTAACGGGCAGAGAAGCATTTCTAATGGAGGTAGCACGTAGTTCAGGTTTTGATGAAGGCAATGAGGGATTCTGGTGCTGATGAGTTAGCCTTTTTGACTACTGATTTAAATTCATTTGATTTTAATCAAAGCTTCCCAAGCTGAGAAAAAGAGTTCGTAGTAACTTTTCTTTGTTTAATCCTAAAAAGATGAGATAACGTATTTTGAGGACATAAGCACCTATTCTTTTGCAGTTGAAGTTACCGTAACTATATATAAAAAGGAGGAGCAAAAGCAGGGTCAAGACCTCTGGTTCCCTGTTTCTAGAGGAGATACCTTCTTGTCTCACCCCCTACTTCTTTTCATGTTTTCCTTCTCCCCATTCTTATCTCCCTTTTGCTTTTTTTCCTTTCCTTTTATTGTTCCTAAAAAGCAGCACAGCTCTTTCATCAATTCTCACGCACAGATAACTATTTCATATTCACAAAATGCTTTCACAACCATTGCCTCATAAGATCTTCACATTTTGAGTGACCAAGAGAAGTGAGATCACGTTCCCACTACAGACAAGGAAACTGAGGCTCAAGGAGCTGGTGACTCAGGTAAGGTCACATAGTAAATTAGCAGCAAATAGATGAATACGTGTCTGTAGTACGTAGCCCCCAAGTTGGCTCTCAAAGATCCCCACCTCCTCGTATTCACGTGGTTTGTACAGTCCACTCACTTACCCTACCAATGTCAGTTACTCCAATAGCTACCATAGAAGATATTAAATGTTACTTCCACTATTCTGTTATAAAAAAAAACACAGTGGCTTCCATCTTATTCCCTCTCCCCCTCTTCCTTTCTCTCTTCCTATGTCTCTTTCTCTTTCATGGACGCCGGCTGCCTTGATGAGTAGCCCTACAGAGAAGCTCAAGTGACTAGGAATTGAGAGATCCTGACAACAGCCAACAAGAACGTAAGGACATTTGTCAACAGACATGTGAGTAAGTCATCTTGGAAGCAGATCCTCCAGCCCCAGTCAAACCTTCAGATGACTACAACTCCACCTAACATTTTGACTACAACCTCATGAGAGAACTTGAGCCAGAACCACTTCTAATTCCCAACCCACAGACACTGTATAAGAACCGTGTACTGTTGTATGCTGCTAAAGTTGGGGTAATTTCTTATACAGTAATAAGAAGTATTACAATGCCTCAATATTCTCACTCCACATCCAGCGCTCTTCCTACTCTACCAAGCTACTTCTGCCTTCAGAACACAATAGAAGTTGCAGAGTTTTGCCAAATACTCACAAGTTCTGTTAGGCATCACGTTCTAGAAAGACAGATAAGTTAAAACCAACAACATTTAAAATAATGTGTTTTATTTGGATCCCAGAGAAAAAAAAATTCATACTGAAAGTGCCTGTGCCAAGAAAACACTATATGTGTGTCTGTATTTGTGTTCTGGAGTTCATTTGGAAGTGCCCTATCTAAACTCAGTCTTTGAAACAGAAGACTGGCAGAGAGGGAGAGGTGCTGAGGTTTAGCTGGATTCCTATTCTTGCCCAAGGATTCTAGGGAGAATCCTTAACAAGCGCTGAAGAAGTTCTTCAAACCCCAGCAGCACAGCTGTTATACTGATATCGAAACCTAGTAAACTAAGGAATCGTCTTGCTTGACTGCGGCTGTCACATTATCATGCATTACAGTGCAGCAGCCCGAATCAAAGAGATATGCAAAACTCACCAAGGACGGTAGTGATGCATTTCTTTCCTCTGTATATGTGCAAAGGCATCAGGAAGGGAAGGCGGCTACTTATGCAAAAACATCTGCTCCTTAAAGTCATTTGAAAAATATCACTGCAAAAATAAATGCGAATCATCTATAGTGTACAGCAGATGGAAGTGCAATATGTTCAACTTAAGGGGGAAAAGGGATGCAACTGAGGAACCACAGGGGATGGAAAGAAAATACTGAAGCCCATTTCACATCCTGCTGCCCACTAGGCAACACGCTAGTAAGAAGATGTGTAGAAAATCGCCTTTGATCTTGTCCAACCACTCTGAAAGAAGCCCAAATAATTACAGTAGACTGTCTAATGGCATTTACAGCCCATACGTTATCTGGCAGATGCTAAGTTTAAGGGCAGCATAACCTCCCCTTTACATGAGAAATAAATTATAGAGTTGCCTTCTGGTTTCCAAGAGATTTTTAACCTCCTTAACCTGCCTCCCTGGGATTTGACAAGAAAGAGCAAATGAAGGAGTAAACTATTTTAGATAATAGGCAGCAACAATGGAATGGCTCAGGGTTTAGGGGAAATGACATGAGATCTGATGATTATGCAAAAGAAAAAAAACCATCAATTAGTCTTTTGAATAAATAGCCAATGACTAACAGTATACAAAGGAGCTTAAGTCCAAATTTTTGTACTGCAGATCAATTACTTTTGGCCCAACCTTAAAACAAAGTCGCTAATCTTCCCAAAGTTAACTTCAATCTCTTGGATTCATAACATCACTTAGCCTGAAGGATGAGACCTTTTTATATTTTCAGACATCATTTAAAGATTTCATTAGAATATCTTTGGCACAGCCAAAACGAGGAAACATTACTATTACTCAAAACTGTGTTTATTTTACATAATTAAAATAAAATAGCCTACTTAAGCATTACAACAAATAACTTATGATGGACAATTAATTTACAGACTAGATAACAAAACCAGCAGATGGGTTATTGGCCTTACCGATGAAAACTTTTAGGTTGTGAAAACTGAATGATGATGAACGTATATTATTGAATACTATCTCAACAACATTTTAATTAGATCCCATATGAGAATAAACTGTTAGGTCCTTTTAAGAAAGTCCTAAAATGTAAGGGTTAGAAAATGGTTACAAAATCTGTTTCTTCAGGGAGAAATGTATAATATCCCGAAGTATCTACAGCAGTCTCTGCTACTGTTTACTACATTAAATATAAGTTTAAAGGATAGGAACATATCTTCTTAATGCACTATTATTTTGAAAAAAAACCTCAAACAAACATACAGAAAGACTTCATCATGTAATGTTAAGCAATCAAATGGCACTTTTATCTCAAATGATTACATGATGGAGCAAAGGGCTTTTACCTTTGATAAGGAAACATAGCTGAAGAAACCAAGGGCCATTGGATAAAATATGGTAACAGCTGAGTCCTCTTCTAGGTTTCTAGGTTTACTATAAAACAAATCAAATTATGCTTTAAAAAAAAAAAAAAAGACCTACTCATATTGTTGGTAGCCGTAACAGCCAATGTTTTAGGTCAATGGCTCGTTTATGGACATATCAATGAGGGGGTGAACATGGAAGAAGTAGGGGTGAACTTCCTTAATTCTTAATTATAAAGATATAAACAAAGTTTAGTAATATTGGAATGGAATACTTTAAATTGCCAGGGAAGAGGTGGGATATTTAAGCTTATAAGAATACACAGTGTTCTTCTATAGGGAAATAGTATTAACATGAAATGGTCTTCAGCAGGCTGACATTCAGATATGAGAATGGTCCCACTAAATTACAATGATTCTTATTTATCGATACCTTAGAGTAAGTGAGCATTGCACTGCCTGGAACGCTTATTAGTCACTGAGTACTTGAAACTATGAAGTGAAAATTAGGGATTTAACTGTTTTTCCCTCTGATACTGAATTTTTCAAAAATCTGGAGATACCTGTAGCTTTCTGATTTGGGTTCCACTAACCACAAAGCCACGAGTCCCTGGGTGGTGCAAACAGTTAAGTACTGGACTACTAGCTGAAAGGCTGGCAGTCGGAACCCAACCAGAGGTGCCTTGGAAGACAGGCCTGGCGATATGCTTCCCAAAGGTCACAAACTTGAAAACCCTGTGGAGCACAGTCCTACTCTGCACACATGGGGTCACCATGAGTTGGAATCCACTCAGCAGCAACTAACAACATCCACCACCATTATAGTCGTAATCTATCACACCAAATTATCATGTGACCGATAATTCAAGGCTTTAAAAAAGAGTGTGATTTTCATTTTATTCATTTAATAGATTTTTGTATGAGACAAAAAGTAGATGCTATGTTCTTACGTTGGGGAAATTCAAGTTTCATTAATCCAGAACTGAAACAACCAGAAAGACTAAATGACCATAATTTATTTCCTAGAAAATAAAGAACAAGAGATACTTCTCTTGGTAAACTAGAGCACATCTAGAACCTGAAAGAGCCTTCGGAATCAATAAATAAGAAATCCACTTCAAATTATGCTGAGAATATTTTAATTGTTAAAATTTTGTTTTATTCTAATTTATGGAATTGAATAACACCTGCAAAATATTTCAGTAGTCTCTTAGCTGCTCATCATGTTAGATTAACCATATCCCATTCCTTAACCATTCGGAATACAATGAAGTTTACCGTAGTGTGTTATTCCTTACTATTTGTCCATATCCAAGGGGCTTAAGGCACACAAGATTTGATCATGTTGTAAAATAAATTCAAGCTGCAAATGAAGGTAAATTCTAATATGATTGTGCTATAGCCAAGAGATTTACTCTCAGCTCTGTTAACTACTGCTGTCATACGCAGTAATACAAAAAAAAACATTCATTTAGGCACAAATTCCAAACTCTTCCACCAAATTCATCTTCCAAAGCTATCAAATCCATAGAATGCTTAATTGAGTTAAGTTTATTCTGTGCCAACACAGGTCTCATAAGTAATAGAATAGTCAAAAGGGATTTTGATCATGGACAAGAAAAGGATGTCTAAGCCATATGCAATGCAGTCGAAAACATCACACTCTACAAAGGACATCAGGCAGTACATGGGACTCTATCTCGCTTGTCAATAAACCACAGTGTGGACCTGTCTCAAACACAACCACATGTGTCACGCTCTATCTCCTTCCCAACTATATGTGATTTCTCTGTCCCTGATCACAGGTGGAACAAAAGCTGAACAATGTATCCATCCCTCTGAACTTCATATTAAAGATATTTATTTGTGTATTTGTCTCCTGCTTTTTATGTGACTTGAGGCCCTTGGAGTGGAGAAGATGTCCTCCTGTTTTTGTATTTATTCTCTTTGGCATCTAGAGCAGTGCAGATTCTCAGTAAATACATTTAACAAAATCTTTCTTTCAAGAGTCTCAGAATTCTCAAATCAAGATTGTGTAAAGTATCCCGTGTTGGACTTACATGGAATAGCACCTTTGATACTTTACAGAAAGGATTTTTTTTTCTTTTTGCTTTCTTTAATATGGAAATTAGAACATTTATGTATCTAAGTATTCAACTACATGAGGAGCCCTGGTGGCACAACAGTTGAGCACTCGGCGGCTAATCAAAAGGCTGGCAGTTTGTACTTACCAAGCGGCTCCACGGGTTTCCGTAAAGATTACAGCCAAGAAAACCCTATGGGGCAGTTCTCCTCTGTCACATGGCGTCACTAAGGGTTGGAATTGACTCTGTGGAACCCAACAACAACAACCTTCACCTGTGTGTCAAATTTTCCTTCTCTTTCTTTTGTATTTCTTTTCCCAATCAAATCTTAATATTAAGCCTTAAAATAATTGAATAATCTGATTATGTAGGGTAAATTCTAAGATTATTAAATCCAGCTCTCTAAAAATTCTTTAAGAAACATCAAGATAATAATCACTTCAAAGTTTTTTTTAAGTTTAAATTGTACGAAGTGCCATCCAACCACTCCTTGTGGCAAGAATGCCAATAATACTGCTTTCAAATGGGGATTATTTAAAGAATGCAAACCCAAACAATTCTGGGTTTGCTGGTCTAAGCATAATAAATCAGCAGAGAAGTTCTAATATTTACTAACAGGAAACAGATTATAAATGGAAGATGTTTAAATCTACCACAATCATTCTGAAGCATCTTTAATGAAGAGTAGCTTCCTACTGCGCCCTAAAGCCCATTCAGCAAATCATCTAAAAGCTGTGACATTTTTACTCATCCATTCACTTAACAAACGTTTATTAAGCACCTATTCTATGTTAAGGAGCCCTGGTGGTATAGTGGTTAAAGCAATTGACTGCTAACCGAAAAGTCAGCAATTAGAAACCACCAGAAGGTCCATGGGAGAAAGATGTGGCAGTCAGCTTCCACAGAGATTTACAGCTTTGGAAACCCTATAGGGTCGCTAGTAGTCTGAATCAACTCAAAGGCAGTGGGTTTGGTTTTGGTGGGATTCTATGTTAAGCACTGCTCAAGGTGGGCAGTCAACTTCCGTAGAGATTTACAGCTTTGGAAACCCTATAGGGTTGCTACTAGTCTGAATCAACTCAAAGGCAGTGTGTTTGGTTTTGGTGGGATTCTATGTTCAGCATTGCTCAAGGTTCTGCAATTTAGCAGTTAATAAAAACAAAGCTACACACTCTTGAAGTTGTTAGGTGTCAAGTAGATTTCGACTCATAGCAACCCCATGTGACAGAGCAGAACTGCCCCTTATGGTTTTCTGCGCTGTAATCATACAGAAGCAGATCGCCAGGGCTTTCTCCCGCAGAGCCACTAAACTGAAAATCACACCTGTTGCCATCAAGTTGCTAACGACCCATAGTAACACTCGAGGACAGAGTACAACTGCCCTATAGGGTTTCCAAGGAGCAGCTGGTTGATGTGAACTGCCGACCTTTAGGTGAGCAGCCATATCACGCAACCACTGACCCACCAGGGCTCCAGCCACGGTAGATTCAAACCACCAACCTTTCCGTTAGCAGTAGAGAGCTTAACCATGGCATCTCTGAGGTCCTTGAAGTTTACAGGTAGCTAAATACATTTAATCTGCAATTCTGGCTCTGCTAGTACTTGACTAATTATATATACAGTAAGACCTGTGAAAGCAGGAAGCTGTGTAAGGTGGAAACCTGTCACTGAAAGAAGACTCAGATATTTTCAACTAAAACGTGCGATAAAAAAATGCTAAGACTGCGCCCTGTCAAAGCCGGAAAACTTGTGAGACCCTGGAAAACAAGGAAGTCCCATCAAGTTCCAGCTCTCACAGGTTTCACTGTAAATATAGCTGTTTTAGTCACAGATCTCTCACTGATGTAAATTTACCCTTTATGTTGAATGAGCTATGAGTTAGAGGGCCAAGGCTCTAGTCCCAATTTTTACAGTTTAAGTGACACTGAAAAGCCACATAAAGATGCAGAGCTTCTGTTTTATGTAGAGTTGGGTGAAAGCACCCCACTCTGCTTTCCTTACAGAGTTTCAATGAGGATTAATAACAAGATCTAATAAAGGTATAATGCACTGAAGATGTACAAACTAGATACCGGGCTAATTTCATAGACGTTATTTTATTTCCTATGACAACAGTCATATGGTGTTCTAAAATATTCTTATAATCTACGTGTCAGAGTACATAGGTATCTAAGAAACATGTCTTTCAGAATATTTTGATTGTTTGAAAATGAATACACTTATTTATTTGCACATATTATTATCAGCCACAGTCTGGTAGCGGTCACTTTCTAGGTTCATCTTTCCTAAAAACGCTCCTCCAGAAACTCCAGTGTAGATGATGCTGGAATGTGTTTCAGTTTTGCTGTGGTTGGTATGAGAAAGAATCCTGGAGCCATCTAAGGATTCACTAAACAGAAGTGACTCTAAGTGACCCCTGAGGAGCTTTAAAGTTCCCAGCTGAGAAGACCAAGATTGGTCCAGTCTGAAGATATAAGCACTAAGCATGTCACCCTGACGAAAAAGAAAGAAAAGCATTCGGCTGATGGGAAGTCAAGGAGAGGGAGGAAGCATTACCTTTCAAACTCATAATGTCTTTAATGTTAGTGAAGTCGAAACTGGCTTATATCTCTTCCCAGAAATGCACTTCAACAGTTGATCAAGCTCAAAGAGTCAGCAGTCAACTGAAAACTCCAACCACCTTCAAAACTTCCAGCCTCCTCTCTCAATAAAGATGGTGTAGCAGAATCAGCCAGTGTTAATTAACATTTAACCTTGATTCTTTTATGTTTAGATGCACTTTTTAATGAATATCCACCACTCTTCTTTACCAGCTCTCCACTGAGAAATCTTCCCTCCTTAATTATACTTTTAATGTTTGTCCCCCTCACACACACACATACTTTTTTTTTCGAGCTAGTATGTGACCCTAGTCAATTCAGAGCAGATTTTCCAAGATTCAGCTGCCCCATAGGGTCTCTCCAAGGCTGTAAATCTTTACAGAAGCAGACTGTAGCATCTTTGTCCTGTGGAATGGCTGGGGGTTCAAACTGCCCACCTTTCCATTAGCAGTCAAGCACTTTATATATATGTATATGTGTGTGTGTGTGTGTGTGTGTATACACATATATGTGTGTGTGTGTATACACATATATGTGTGTGTGTGTATAAATCCACTGCCGTGGAGTTGATTCCAACTGATAGCAACTCTACAGGACAGAGCAGAACTGCCCCATAGGGTTTCCAAGGCTGAAATCTTTACGGAAGCAGATTGCCACATCTTTCTCCCTTGGAGAGGCTGGTGGGTTCAAACTGCTGACCTTCCAGTTAGCAGCCAAGAGCTTTAACCACTGCACCACCAGGGCTCCTTACATATATATATGTTATATATGTGTGTGCGCGTGCGTGTGTGCGTGTATATACATGTACACACGTATCTTTTGTTTTCAAAAAAAGAATCCGTAACGCTTTCCCAAGCAAATGCCAATAAGATTCATTTGGAAATTAAAAATACAGCTGTAACACTGTCAGCTGCCATCAAGTCAGTCCGAACTCATGGCGACCCCACACAATGAAAGGAAACACTGCCCCATCCTGCACTGTCTCCACGATTGGCTGCAGATCACACCGTTGTGATCCATAGGGTTTTCATTGGCTGATTTTCATATTAGCCATTATATCTTATAGCTTCATTGCCCTTAACCTCTGAGTTCTTTATATTCATATTTACAATATAAAAATTATGAAACCATTTTTCTGACAGGCCTAGACATATAACAACTTTTTGGCAGAAAAAAGATAAAAAACCCTACTGCCTAAAATGTCTTGTTAAAAATCCATTTATTGCACAAAAAATATTCTAAAACATACACCAATACTGTTGACTATTTTCATTTTATCAGGTTTATGTCCTTATGTTTGAAATCCACCATTTATCTTAGTAATACAAAAGTCCAGGTACAATAAAACCAAGTATCGTGACTGGAGAAACACATACGATATGAACTTTCTTTTAATCAGAATACTCTACTACCCCTTCTACTTCATTCTAATCCCATAGGCCTTTGAAGAGTGGCTATTTTGCAATGTATTAAAGCATTTAAGAGTGACTGAGACACTATTCTTGGCCACAAAAGTCTAGTAGAGAACTGACCCACAGGTAAGCCCATCAAAGTAGGTTGTGTTGGCCAATGGAGAGTTTTAACACCTCCCAGATCTTACAAACTCATGGGTCTTCAACATTTGAAAGGGTGACTGGTAACTATACCCAATTAGAGATTTGATCTCTGGTTCTGGAGTAAGCGGAGAAAAAGAAGGGGAGGACTAGAAAGGACCCTTGCACCTTGTTGTTAAAAACATCCACTGGACTTTGTGTTCATTTAATCAGACCTATGCTCATTAATCATAGTCACGGGACTGGAACCTGTGTGGCACATTGGCTTATTCTACCCTAGATACTATCTGGAAAAATAAGAAAAGTGGAAGAAAAACTACCTGAGATTACCTTCCTTCAGTGACTGTTGTCGCTGTTAGTTGTTATCATTCAATTATAACTCACCGCTACTCCATGTATTGCAGAATAGAATAGTGTTTTCTTGGCTAGATGGTGCAGGACCAGGTACATAGCATTGCTGTGAGTCTGCACCGACTCAAGAGCACCTAACAACAACAACAATCTTAACAGAAGCAGACTGCAAGGACTTTTCTTCTGCGGTTCCACTGGGTGGGTTCGAACCACCAGCCTTTAGGTTAGAAATGGAGAGCAAACCATTTGCGCCACCTAGGCACCTTCCTTCAGAACCGAGTGCCACTAATTTCACAATTCCATGTATTTCCTATGATCTAATTTTAGTAGAGCAACTAGTAAATCACAGAAACTTTGACTAACTCGAGACCACAAAGTAAGTTAGGACTGGGATTAGGATTCTTGTCTTTGCCACTTGCAAGTTCAGGTCAGGAGGTCTCCCACTAAAACTACATATCCCTGAAGGCATCATGGATGTCAAAGTAATCCAACCCCAATCTCACAAATGAAAATCTCATACTAGATTACACAATGACTATGGTTAAGAAAACCAGTGGCCTGTCCACTCTGGAAAATGCCTATAAACTTCATTGCAATAAAAAAATGAATAAGGACAGAAAAGGAAAATCTTTCAAATGTCAATGATTTAAAGCATACACTTTTGGTGGGGGGAAAGGGTATCTTAGGAGCTTTGTCATTCTGTGGGAGCTTGTGTATTGCTGTGGTGCTGGAAGCAATGCCATCAGTACTTCAAATATCAGCAGGGTCACCGATGGCGGACGGTTTTCAGTGGAGTTTCCAGACTAAAACAGACTAGGAAGAAAGGCCAATGAAAACTGTATGGATCACAACAGAACACTGTCCAACACACATGCTCTGAACACTCTAAAGGAGGACATCATGTCCGATGAAGTCGAAGGCTAACGAGGGTGAGGGAGACCCAGGGTAATGGATTGGCACAAGAGCCACAACAATGGCCTCCAACATCCTGGTGACTGTGAAGATGACACGGGACCAGGTAATGCTTCATTCTGTTGCACAGAAGATCACCATGAGTCGGAGCTGACGCCACAGCAGCTATGTACCTATCTTAGGGGCTAAGCGGCCCATTCTAACGTACACCTAAATATCACATCTTCATTTTCAAAGATTTAAAAAACAGTGACGACACCACCAGTATATTGGTTTCAAAACTCAAACTACAAACATGATTTTTTTAAAAACACAGAACCTATATTCATATGCAATAAACAGATTCAAAACTATTTCTCATCAGAGCACTTGTAGAGATTTAAATAGTACCGCCAACTCAATCAAAACCACCTTACCCCTTTTTACATTAACTTCTATGAGTCACGTACCTGAAAAAGTGCACACTCTGAGATTACCTGCAAATATGAAGCAGGTATTGACATAGCCATTCCGAAAAAAAACTGTGTATGTTTAAGGCAACCCAATATTTTCATTTTACATCTTGGCTGGCCGAAGAGTAGCGTGATCACTCTTCTGTAACTAACAAACTGAGATTCTACTCAGACTTTTTTTATGCACGCCATCTGATTAAAAGGGTTTTGATAGATGAGATATTTGGAATACTATTAAAAATGGATTTTAAAAACTGCTTTGCTCAAATTAAAGACTCCCTCCATTTGGCTGCTCCAGTGAGATCTACTATAAGGGTGCCAGAAATATGTCTGCACTGATATAATTTAGCCGATGGAACTGAAAACCTCATTCTGTCATGGGAGTTACCTAGGACAACTGACATGCAGGATCGCCCATGAATTGCCTTTGTTCCGTCACAATTACAGTGACAAAAATATTTATGTTAAAGGAATAGCTGCTGACAGGGAAAGAGGTTGAAAGTAAGGTTTTTAAAGATGAAAACAGAAGCTGTGAGCTTTCTCAGACGAGAGCTTGTTTGAAGATATGAACCAGAGCACCTACCCAGTTCAGTCCTAATGAACACTATAATCACTATAATCAAACAAACAAAGGAACTACACATTAGGAGAGAATTGCACTATTATTTAGAAACCATCACTAGGTTTCTGTATGGGCAATTTTATTTACAAATAGTTCATGAACTTAGAATTGTTCTTTTTTTTTTTCAATTTGGATTTGGTCAGAATTCATACGTTAATTTCCCCCTTTCTAAATGTTGTTGTTGTTAGTTCCATCAAGTTGGCTCCAACTCATGGCGACCCTGTGTGTAACAGAAAGGAACGGTGCCTGGTCCTGGGGCATCTGCATGTTTGTTGTTAGATGTCTGAGTTCATGGTTGTGACCATAGCGTCAATCATCTCAGTGAGCGCTTCCCCCGCCTTTGCTGGCCATCTACTTCCCCGAACATGATAACCTTCTCCAGTTATTGGTTCCTCCTGACGACACATCCAAAGTAAACGAGTTGAGGTCTCAGACAATATTCTACAATCCATAGAGTTTCAATTGGCTAATTTTTGGAAGTAGATCACCAGGTCTTTCTTCCTAGTCTGACTTAGTCTAGAAGTTCCACTAAAACATGCTCACCATGTGTGACCCTGCTGGTATTTGAAATACTGGTGGCATAGCTTCTAGCATCATAGCAGCACGCAAGCCACCATAGTACGATCAAAAAGACAGGTGTCGGCCTTCTAACAGGTTTTTGAAATAAAGTACAAAAACTCGTTCAAGTTCTTCAGAACTTGATCCTCCTAATAATTCCAACAAGTGTGATCTGCAACTTTGTTAAATTTCCTTTCCTACCCACAGTCCTCCCATTTTCCTTTAGAGGTGTGCCAATACCCCTTTATAAAATACACAATGGAAGTGAGCATGAGTGAGGTGGGGAGAGGAGGCGGCAACGTGGATCTACATGGAATCTGTTCTACAAAATACTCAAGTTCACTCTAGTATAGAAAGTTCTACATAAAGTACAGCGCTAAAACTCAAACATTGCTTGGGGACACATTTACTCTACAAAATGAAACATATCTGCATTCTGTACAAAGTGGTGAAAGCCCCCCACATGATTTCACCCTGCTCTGCATCCTGGACTCCACGTGAAACCCAGTAGAATCATCTGGCATTGCTTCTTTTTCTGTCACCAACATCCCACCTGCATCTCCAGCTGATTTGGGATTTGGAAGTCAAAAAGGGTCACGTAAAGGATGCAATCATAAGGCTGGAAAAGGGTTTCCTTTAATTAAAGGGAGATAGGGTGAGAGTTAACCAAAGCAGCCATATCATAATTCTGCTCTGGGCAGATCAGGCATCACCAAGTCTTTTTCCATGATGAGGATTCTGGGGACAGCAGTAAAGCCAAATCCACATTCATGCACTCTAAATGACCACAACGAAACACCAAATCCACACAGAATTTGCATGCCAGGAGAATTCTGAAAGCACCTATCACTTGTTTTGCTTTCACAGAGAAAGTCATAAAGAATATAAAGTACAAACCCTTAGTATGCTACGTAAACCCCAGAGACACTAATAACCTTCGTTAACCAGTTGGCCCATTGTATTTATGTAAAGCAAATTCAGTGATGGAAGTAAAGCAACAGACTCAACACAAAACAGCAAACATTCAAAATAATTATCTTCTGGACTTTGCAAATCATTGCTGAATTTTAATAAAACATTAAAAAATACAGCATATGTTCAAGACCAATGTTTAACAAAAGACCAACTGCATCAGATTCCAGGGACTCACCCTGGACTCACTGACTCAGACTCTTGGGGTGTGGAGCCGGGGAACATGCATTTTTCAGCGAGCGCTCCAGATGCTTCTTGTGCAATTAAGAACGAATGACAGGCATTAACAGAAGGTTTGCACTCTGTGATCTCAAGGAGATGTAGTAACACTGAGAAATGGACTAAAAATGCCTGTGTGGCCAGTTCAGCAAAAGTAGCCACTGGCCATAGAACACGAGACTGGAAGGAAAGTCAGAGACCACAGTTCAATGAGGTTAACGAGGCGCAGAGTGATACGTAGAAGGCCACCGTACTAGTTGTGACATAGTGTGCATTCGAAACCAAGTCTCTTGATTGGCTGGTGCCCATTTCAGGCTCTTGCACCCACCCCATATATACAAAATAAACATCTGAAAGCACTTGTTGTTTAAACTTCACACTTCAATTTTCCAACATATCTGTGAACTTAAATTACTGAAACAGTACATACAGTACCATTTTGTGGTTATACAGTTCATTATCAACCAAAAAGCGTTTCCTAGTTTGTGCTCTGACTCTGACATAACAGTGTCAGGTAGTCAGGGTAGGTATTAGTATACTTATCTTACAGGTTGAAAAACTGCGGCTTCCAGAGGTTTAATGACTTCCCGAAGGTCTGACAGCCCTAATAATGGAGCTGGCAATGCAATCCTGACTCTCTTCTCCAAGCTCAGTCTTCCTTCCACTTACACCTCCCTGAAATCTTTATAAAACTCTCAGCTCAACTGTAGACTATTTTCTGCTTCTTAGATTTAAGGAACTAGTCCTCAAGAATCTCTTCCTGAAACAGATGTTACCAGTGCATCCAGAGTCTCTGTGCACATACACTGAGACCCTGTGGCGATTACACATTAGTGCAGTGGATTTCAATAGGAGAGCTAGGAGAAGGTTTAATTTTGCTCAAACCCAGCAGATACAACGCTGCTGTTGAGAGCCAGTGTTCATTGTTTTATCAGTTGCGGCCCGATAATTTGATATGACGGGTGTGAGACAGAAGCTACAAATCTCTCCGTCTTCGAACAATAATTGTGAGCCTTTATTCTTCACCAGAAATATCAAGGTCATTGTCTGGATCAAACCTAAAAGGGAGTTTCCATCAACAGATGTCATAACAGATAAGCACCAATTTGACATGCTCTTGAAGAACTATCACCTGCTATCAGAGCTGCTATGACAGCTGTGTAGTATGACAATGTGGGCCAATTCATCAGTCCTCTGGGCCCCAAATGCTCCCCTAATAGATATGACAAACATATGCCTCACTGCCACACAACGGGTGTTTATTACCATAGGGTTATTTGTATAACGATCCAATTAATCAGTGATGATAGCCGTGTTTTTTGTAATCAATGGAAAACCAGAATTTCATAAGTCTACTGAATGACTACATCCTTTGCCACAGTATGGTGGACTTGGAAAAGGAAAAGGTAGGATAGGATAATGAGCAAAACAAAAGGCATGCCGAGATAGAAACAATATACCCATCTCTTTTATTCTGAGGTGATATTATCTCTGCCAGATGGCGGCTGCTCCCTCTTGCCTGGCAAAGTCTCACTTACCTTTGAAAAACTCTACTCCAGCTTTACCCTGGGCCGCCAGCTCCCTGCTTCCGGAGCCTAGCCAGGTACTTTAACAAGGAACAGAGGCAGACTGGGTGTGGAATTGTGAGATTGAAGAGCTCAGGTTACCTCATCTTAAGGGGCCGCCACTCATCAGCCCCAGCTGATGTGGACATAAGAGAACCCCCTCTCAGTGTGTCAAGAGAAGTGGGAAATCTGACTTTTTGTCAGCCTCCAATTTTTATACGTTGGGCAATTGTTTTAGTTTTGGTTCCCCTGAAAGCAGAGCTTGAGACTCGTAGATAGTTTCTTCGGGTAGTGATTCCAAGAAGCAGGAGAAAGAAAAGTGAGACATGGAGGGAGCAGAAACCAGTCAAGGAGGTGTTTGTGAGGTCCAGGGCTCTCAGAAACGCTCACAATGGCTCCCAGACTCTTCCGTGTAAATGATGGGAAGCTGGGGCATTTATCCCCACAACCCCTGCCCCCTGCTGGTGGAGGGCTGATTTTGGGAGCGATAACTCCCCTGGGCTTCCCAGCTCTACCTGCCTAAGTGCTGAGTGGGCTTCCCCAGCTGGGAGAAAGCCCTGGGCAAAAAAAACAAGGAATTGTGCATCAGGTGGGCTGCGGTCAGCACTCACAGCTATGGCTCAAAATCAGACGTGACTTAGGGGGTGTGACATAGAGCACAAAAAAGCAACAATGACAGCCATTAATAAAACTGTAATTGTAGTGCAGACCAAAAAATTAGGGAGCACAGGCCTGATTTGGCTCATGGATTCCACCTCCATCTGCTTCTCATCTGAGGAAAGCCTTCCCTGACTAGCTCCCCAGCCACGTCCCTTAGAGCAAGGCTCCCCCTCCCAACCCCCATGATTTCAGCATTTATACTACAGAAATGCTCCAGTTCGTGGTCATCTCTATCAGCCCCCTAGACTATGAGTACCGTGAGGGAGACTCTGTGCCTCTCCATTTTCCCCTGTACCTGAGTCCAGGAGGGAATTCCATAAAAATCTACTGACTGGATTAGTACACAGAAAAGGCCCTTCAGTATTTATTGAACTACATAAATGAATATAACATAACTTTTAATAATCTTTATTAACTCCAACTATAACCCAAACCCAACCAGGAGAAAGAGTGCTAAGGCTACTCAGGAACACCACAGTCATTTACTAACTCCTGCCCCAAAGGGTCTTATGACTCAAAGACGTTATCACTAACAAAGGTGAACTCTGATTCCTGAAAAGGCTATATTGCCTCAACTATTAAACACGTATGTTTTCAATACATTGACTTCTTCATATTAATAAAAGTTTAGAGAAATTATCTTTGCCTCCAAAAAAAACACAACACATTGTAATTCCACATCATCTTCTACTACAAAAACAGACTTTTCTTTACATGTGACCTAAAATTCACCTTTGTTTACATGCAAACTCTGTCTTGGTATCTGTACCTTTCTTTCAGGGTCTAAAAGCATTTCCTGTTTGAAAGCCATCCGGTCGGGTTTGGACCTGAAACCTCAGAGGCCTGAGTGACAGATCTGCATAGGGAAGCTTAAGGGAGTTCAACACGGGGAGAATTCTGGAACAGTCCAGAAAGACGGAGGCTCTCCTTATACCTCTACATGAACAGCAGAACAGGCTGAAAGTTCCTATGCTACAATTGGTATAAATAAAACAGGAAAACAAAGTACTCATTAGAACAGTTGCCATCAAGTTGATTCTAACTTAAGGTGACCCCATGTGTGTCAGAGTATAACTTTGCTCCATAGGGTTTCAGTGGCTGATTTTTCAGAAGGAGATCACCAGGGCTTTCTTCCAAGACATCTCTGGGCAGACTGGAAGTTCCAACCTTTGGTTAGGAGTGAGTGTGTAAAGGTTTGTACTACCCAGGGACTCTAAGCACTCACTGTTGCTGTTAGGTGCCGTCAAGTCAGTGCCAACTCATAGCAACCCTACGTACAACAGAATGAAACACTGCCCCATCCTGAGCCATCCTCACAATCGTTGTTATGCTTGAACCCATTGTTGCAGCTACTGTGTCATTTCATTACTCATTAGAGAAATCCTAACAGAGAATGGCAATATCCCCTACAGACTCCCACCCTTTTAAAAAAGTGAAGAAATAGATCCTGCATTACAAGTCTGCTGCATTACTTCTAGCAACGATATTAAAAAAACAAATAAAAATCTGTATGAATGGGTTCCTATGGAAATCAAACTAAGTAGGTCATTCTTGGATAAAATTAACGATTGTTAGAACTATGAATAAAACTTGTTGCTGTTGAGTCGATTCCAACTCATAACAACCCTAAAGGCCAGAGTAGAACTGCCCCATAAGGTTTCCAAAGAGCAGCTGGTGGAGTCGATCTGCCAACCTTCTGGTTAGCAGCCGAGAACTAGGAATAATTGAGTAAAAATTCCATGTAATTGCTTTGAAAAATTAAGAACCCCCTGTTTTGGTAAGCTTAGGTCCATCAGTTCGTATGTATTTCTTTTACTCTTGCAGGAAGAAATAATTTGTTGATGATATAACTTCCTAATAGATTGTGAAAGGTACATCTGCAACTACTTAAGAAAGATCAACGAAGAGAGGCAGAGGGTGGAGAAAATTTGATGAGAGTTCAATAAAGAGACTTCATTCAAGTCTTTAGACCGTGTTGACCTTCAACCCAATGTACCAGAATAACAAGCTGATGCCATTAAGAAATTACAAACATAAAAAAATTCTCAGGAGGACTGGGTGGGGTTTGAAGGCTAATAAAATACACAGTTTTTTAAAGAAAAAAAGGTATGGTCTTGGAATTACATCAAATAGCACTGCGGGAAAAGAAAAAACTCCAGTTGCCCGCATCTTGAAGAGAAGAGAGTATTGAGTAGTAACTTACAAAGCCTGGTGCAAACCCAGTCCTGTCAAAATAATCTAATCCCCTCTGATGGAGTGACTAGCCCAGTAGATCAAGGGGAAGAAGCAAGAGGCAATTTATATTTGGATTTTAGCAAAGCTTTTGATTCTGTGCCTCATGACATAATCATCAATACACTGGGAAAATAGGATCGGCGCTGCATCGCTATGAAATGGCAGGAAGGTCATGCCTGGCAAGGAGCTATCAACAGAAAAGTGTCAGCCTAGAGGCAGCGTAACAAAACCTACGGAGCTCAGTTCCAAACTGATACACACAGTGGTGCCATAAGTCAGAATCGACTCGACGTAGAAATTTCATTTCGTCAGATAGTAATAAGGAAAAAATGGTAAGTTTTGTCTAAACCTACCTCTTCCTCAACAGTACGTTCTGTTCTCAAATACGGACAGCTCTGTCTCAGCTTTCTTATGGCTCCCATTCTGACAGTGCACAAGAACTGTCATGTCCCACACTTTACTGTGTCATCACTTTACACAATTTGGCTTTTCTTTCCATTTTCACTTCATTTTTATTGAGAGAAGGGACTGTGGGAGAGCAACGTGGAAAGAAGGAGCGGAGTAGGACCTTTCACTGGAAACCTCTACATCTGATATAATTTGTTTCTCAGTCTTCAAATCATGCCTCTGCTGCTTCTACCGTCATAAACTTGACTGGCTTACCTTTAATCACAGAGAATGACATGCTACCGAAACATATACATTTCCCCAGATAATCCACAAATTCCACAATACACAATAATATATACTTCAGGCAAGTTAGATTCAAAAGTTGATCCAATCTTTCCTAATAGTTGGTTAACTGCCAGGGGCATATCAGATAACTCAGACAAAAGAATTGGTTTAGAAATTGAAAATGAGCATCCAGAAGTAGTTACAAATGTTGAATTCTAAAATTTACTCATCAAAATAAAACAATATCTTGAATATAATAATGTTACATTATTGTATATGAATTTTATTACCAATCATGGGAATAAAAAGTTACAAGCTATGTGTTGCAATCTTGAAAATATTCATCACATTAGTATGGAATTGTGATTTTTTTCCTCTCCCTCCCGTACCCAGCACAAAATTATCCCTAAGCAACTTTTTAGTCACTGGCATCAACAGTGTTGATACAATTTTTTAGTTAAAGCCATTAGGTCTGTTTGGAGTATCTGGTTCCAAGGACCTAAACCAAGAGGTGACAAAGAAAATTACAAACAAGTGGCTGATTAGAAAAAAATAGTTATAATAGACCCTACTGCTGTTACTATTGAATATACAAGGGAAATAACCATTAGCCTCTTTTAACCACTGGAAAACACCCTATGGTGGTACTTGACTGATTTGAAGTATTTTCATATACAATTGCTGTGCTAATAGAGCAGACACTTACCCCATAACAAAGGAAATCTCAAATGTAAGCCTTAGGGTTTACAGTAATTCCAGAATACCAAACTACCACTAGAGATTTTAAATGCCGCCCCTGCTGATCTATTTGCTGGTTAAACCCTTTTGTCTGCTCAAAACAGTAACATCACTCCCAGGACAAATTATTGATAAATGGCAGAATTTCAAATAAAGATAAGAGGTGAATTAAAAATCCACAGCAGACATTAGCTTCAGGCAATGCACTTAACAGAATATGATCGTTGGTCTAGACCCAGTTTATCCTTTTCACATTTGAAGACATAAAGTCTGTGTGAGTCTCCTATTATCACCCGGTACTGAAGAATGGAATTGGTTCAGCTACGGAAGAAATGAGATGCGCCAAGCCGTCTTTTGATTGCTAAGGATAATCTATAAACAAGGACACAAAGTTGACCCTGGAAGTGATCTCTTCTCACCTCTTCACAAGGGGATGGCAAGCAAGCGATATCATTATAAGGTACAAAACAGCGTTTAGGAAAGATTCCTAAAGGAAATCATTCCTCCATCCAACCATGTTGCCATGGTAACCAAACCAATCAAGCTTCTTCACAAAGGCTTTTATGTCAAGTTCTGTTAGCAAACTCATAGAGAAAGTATAACTCAACTAAATTAACACCACATCTGTGACCCTGTTAGAGACAGGCGAAAAGCACAAATTCTTTTAAAAACCAGAGGAATATGTACTTCTTCCATATCAACGTTTTAAATTAGTCAAGTTCAGTCTTTTTACATAAATAAATGCCTCTTGAAGGCTCTTTAGGGACAGGAGGAAAAGAAAAGGAATTTACCTGGCAGTGCACGCCCTTTCTGAAATGGATTCTTTCCCCCCTGCTGAATTTATCATCACTTCCTAGCAGATACAACCGTATTATAAGTGGAACACTCATGAGAAAAAAATGCCTAGCTTTATTTACCACCTTGCCCTTTTAAAGGCAAGCAGAATGGATAAGGGAAACAATATATATATATATATATATTTTTTTTTTTTTCCTAAGAAGTATTTTCCTTCATCATGGCTTGATGAAGATGTAGTATACATTATGGCCTTAAATTTGAAGGCCATTTTATGTTAGCAATATGGTGTCATGCTGGGATAACTCCATTTATATAGGATATTCCTCAGGTTAGCTAACTTCACTTACTAAAAGCAAACAAAAACCGTGAGTGTCATGGATTGAATTATGTCCTCCAAGAAATGTGTATATCAATTTGGCTGGGACATGATTCCCAGTATTGGGTGGTTGTCCTCCATTTTGTGATTGTAATTTTATGTTAAGGAGGATTAGGGTGGGATTGTAACACCCTTACTAAAGTCACATCCCTGAGCCAAAGTAAAGGGAGTTTCCCTGGGGTGTGGCCTACACCACCCTTTATCTTACAAGAGATAAAAAGAAAGGGATGTAAGCAGAGAGTTGGGGACCTCATACCACCAAGAAAGCAGTGCTGGAAGCAGAGCGCGTCCTTTGGACCTGAGGTTCCTGCGTTGAGATGCTCCCAGACCAAGAGAAGACTGATGCTCCACAAGGACCTTCCTCCAGGGTCCACAGAGAAAGAAAGCCTTCCCCTGGAGCTGATGCCTTGAATTTGGACTTGTAGCCTACTGGACTGTGAGAGAATACATTTCTCTTTGTTAAAAGCCATCCACTTGTGGTATTTCTGTTATAGCAGCACTAGATGACTAAGACAATAAGCAACAAATTAATGAACTTTAATAATCTGACACTTGCCTCCAGAGCCAATGGAGTTTACTAGAAAATAATACTGAGTATTGTTGAGTACATTATTGATATGTCTATCATTAATCTTGAAATACTAAAAGATCTATGATCTCACCCTATATTTGATGTTTATAAAAAAGACAGCCTATTTTTTTTCACAGTATTGATGGAATTGATAAAATACCAAACAAGCAAACTGATTATGAAAATGGACAGTGAGTGGGTCTAGCCTCTGACCTCAAACTCATATTAAATTTTAAATGGGTGTTGTCTTGTTTCTGGACTCAGTGGTAGAATTCTCAGAATCCTGATCACTAAGCTTTGCTCCAAAACACCTGATAACTATAATCAGGTAGGAGAGAAAAGCCAAGATGAGATTTTGGACCAAATAAAATTAGTATTAGTTGCTCAGAGTTTTTAAAAAGGTAAAACATCATCAATATCATTTATCATAAATTCTTGTAGACATCACACTTCCAACAGCTTGCCCTGCTATGATCCGGAGTTCACAGTGTAGCAGGAGCATTTTCAGGTCATTTATCTTAAACTGTAACCTTGAATTACACTTTAAGAAAATGTGAAAGGAAATACTGTATATCAAGATTATATATCTTAATTTCCAGGTGTTTGATGTAAATAAGCTAAAGGTCAATCTAAAACTTGGGAAAATATCACTTACATAATGATAGCACTTAACATTTGCATGGCCACTTGAAATTTTACGTGCGCTCTCTGCCTCATCTTAATTCGATTCTTTCTATAATTCTAGAAGACAGGCAGGAAGTTTTTAGGGGAAGAAAAATAAAGCTTAATCAGGTTTAATAACTCATTTATTTATAATGCTATCTTTTAAAATACAATAGTAAAATCAACCATTTAATAAGCACCTATTATTAGATGCCAGAGATTGATCTAAGAGCTTTGTTCTTCATTGTTAACATATATTGTTATATATCGTGTAAAAACCAAAACCAAACCCATTGCCGTCAAGTTAATTTCGACTCACAGCAACCCTGCAGGACAGAGTAGAACCGCCTCATAGGGTTTCCAAGGAGCACCTGGTGGGTTCGAACTGCCGACCTCTTGGTTTGCAGCCGTACTCTTAACCACTATGCCACCAGGGTTTCCATATATCACATAGTTTATATACAAATTTATATATATTCAATTGTTTATATATATTCAATTCTTAAACAACAATTCTGAGAAGTGGGCATTCTCATTTTATCGATGAGAAAACTGAGGCTCAGAGAGGTTAAGTCATTTGCCAAAAGCCACACAGCCCATAAGGATTGCCTCCTAGAAGATTACTACTGTTTATACACAAGATACTCAATTGTTGCTAATAAAACTTTTATGACATTTATAAAATTTTAGACAAATTGTTAATTTGGCTTTGGAAACTGGTTTTCCCTTCCAGGGATATAGTTGGCTATTTTTATAGCGATATAAATATAGGTATTCTAAAGAGAGAGAGGTTTGCTCTTACAGAAGTTTTAAACAATTACTCTTCAAGGGTTCCTCTGCTATCATTTAGAAGAACAGAGCATCCTGTAGCTAATGAGGAAAAGGGCAAAGCACATTAAATTCAGAGTTTGATTGCTGAGACAAAATATTGCTGTATGAGAACAAGGCACAAAATGCTAGGAGGTGATTGTTTAATAAAAGCTGAACCTTCAAAGTGAAGAGACACTAGAACTTAGGATCCTTGTTAGGAGAAAAGAGATCACTAGTTTTGATAATGAATAGCACACCAAACATTGTCTTTCAGAGTCCTGGCCATTCCACTGCTAAGTGGAAATGTTGACTATTTATCAAAGTGTGTCACCCATTTGACTTTGTTTGAATGAATAAAATACTAATATAAACACTCTTTAGGAAACGTGGGGCACATATTAGCCATCTACATTACGTTTTAATCCCTTTCAATATAAGTATCTGGGAGATTCTTACTTGAGGCCATACTCATTTGTGACACACACTGTGAAGTTCTTGATAGCTGGGATTGCCAGATATTCCCTTCAACTGACATGGGGTCAGAGAGCAGAAAACAAGCAGAAAGATCACAGCAGGCTCGCCTGTGTCTGCTCCTGCCTCCTTCTCCACAAAATGTGGCTTGCTGGAAACCAGCTCACTGTAAACTATGCCTTCCCATGACAACTGAGCTGAGTGCCCTTGCTTCCAGATTCTCAAAGGAGCCATTTCACAGGACAAAACACTGCTCTCGAGACATTTTAGGTAATCTGAAACTTCATTCTCTCTTTCTTTCTCTGTAAAAGCTGAGAAAAAGAAATGAATATATTTAATTTTAATAATAATATTTGTTGTTGTTGCTAGTTGCCATTGAGTCTGCTCCTATGCATAACAGAACAGAGCACACAATATTAATTTAAGACTGCTTATTATGTGCCAGGAACTATTATAAATATGTACGTGTGTGTTGTTGTTATTAGGTGCCATCAAGTCTATTTCGACTCACAGCAACCCCATGTGACAGAGCAGAACTTAGCTCTGTAGGCTTTTCTAGGCTATAATCTTTAAAGGAACAGATTGCCAGGTCTTTCTCCTGCAGAGCCTCTGGGTGGGTTCAAACCGTCAGTCTTTTGGTTAGCAGCCGACCCCTTAACCATTGCACCATCAGGGAGGGAGGGAGGGAGCGATGGATGGATGATAGAGAGAGAGATAGATATGTATATTTAATACAACCACCCATAATGCAGTTATTATTATGCCCATTTTACAGTTGTGGAAATTGTAAAAATTAAGCAATTAGACCAAAAGTCACCCAGATAGTAAGAGCTAGGATTCTATCCCAAGCAATCTAGCTCTATAACCCACTCTTTAAACTTCAGCATTTAAGATGAGGAAGACAGATTCCCAAACTTCACCCAGCTTTTTATTTGAAGGGAGAGGGACAAGCACAATACACTCATAACTATAATAGACACAGTCATTAGTTAAGCATAAAATGTCAGGAATTTAAAGGAAGGAGAATTCAATTTCTCAGCAAATGCTTCTTTCTAGTTAAAATATATGCACACGCTAGACACCACACACACATATGTCTGTGTCTGTACATATGTCTCTGGATACATACAAGACCCATGGAGGAGAGACACAGAGGCCCAAGATACCTTATTTTACATCTTCTGTCCCTTTAAAATACCCTCAATGGGAAAGGTTCTTCTCTGTTTATTACACGAAAACTCAAGCAGTCCAATTACTGCTCTAACTCTTGGATAATATAATGTCCTACAGTCAACTTGAGGAGTCCCTAGGTGGTACAAACGGTTAACACACTTGGCTGCTAACCAAAAGGTTGGAGGTTTGAGTCCACTCAGAGGTGCCTCGAAAGAAAGGCATGGTGATCTACTTCCAAAAAAATCAGCCACTGAAAACCCTGTGGAGCACAGTTCTATTCTGACACAAATGGAGTTACCAGGAGTCAGAAGTGACTCAACGACAACTGGTGCTGGTATAGTCACTTGAAGTCACCAAACACAGTATTAATTCAGAAATTAGAGTACCCAGTTCAACATACTAGTCATACTTCCAGTTTCCAAGTCATAGCTACCTCCCTGTCCCAGCCCAAGTCTGTGCAGACGAGCAGTAGTGCAAGAGGATGTGGCCAGCTTTCTTTTCCTTCGTTACCTCTCTCCCATTCTGCTCCTCCTCCAACTGATAGCTATGTTTTCTGAACCACACTACGTCGAAGTGATGAGAACAAGGAAACTGAATGGGAGTAAGAAAGTTCTTTAAATGGCTGTGGTTGTGCAGTGTGATGGGTCATTTTTATATGGCCTTTCTCCCCCTGGTCTTGTAACTCCCACCAAATGATCGGGTGGGACTCTGCAAATAAGTGCTTGTAGCCCACCAAAGAGACTGGACAGCTTGCTAATACACCCTCTCCTCACTTACCGACATGTTTAGTTCCAAAGACCAGGTGGTCATTATGTGAAATCAGTGTTTTATGTGAAAATGGAGGATGACCACATCAGCCACAAAATGGAGAATAACATCATTACATAACTGCCAAATTACATCATTATATAACTGCCAAACCACTGAGAATCACAGTCCAGCCAAGCCGACACATACTGTAACCATCAAAGCCTTGCACCTCAGTGTTCGTTATTGTCAGACATATGTTTTTAATGCACAAAATAGTCACAGAGTAGATTTTTTTACCACTGTCGTAAATGCGAAATGTCAGATAATGAGATAATCAATAAGTGAGGTGTAATGCAAATGAGGTACATGGCACCCTTGTGGGGGTGGGCCATGCAAATAAGGTGTATGGAACACTAACAAGGGCACTGGTCAGTTTTGCCATCCCACTAGGCTTAAGGTGAGCCATGGCAGGGGCAGGAAGGGAGGATCTCACTATGAGCAAGAAAGAAGAGCCAGGAGCAGAGCGTGTCCTTTGGACTCAGGGTCCCTGCACTGAGAACCTCCTAGACCCAGGAGACAGAGAGCTGTAAACTGGAGACAGCATAACACAGTATGCAGCGGCAGCAAGCACAGCAGAGAACCGGCAGCAGCAGAACCAGGAGACTGGCAGGAGATGGTGCAGTGGGCTTCCCAGCCCACGGAGTGAGGGAGCTGAATGCCTTCAGGCCAAGGGTTACTGATGGAGTGGGGTGCCTCTGGCCACTTATCAGTGGAGCTAAAGAGCTTTGGAACACTTGCCCAAGCTGGGCAGAGGCCGGGCTGGACTAAGAGGCCCAAGACGTCCGACAGATTGAGGTGCCAAGAGTCCCAGGGCCAGGGAGAGGCCTGACTGTGGACACAGCCAAGAAACTGTCCTGACTGACGAACTGTATTCTGAGTCATTCCTGACCTGAACTGTAACCTGGTACTTCCCTAATAGTCCCCATAATCATGAGAGTTGTCTGTGAGTTCTGCGTGGCCACTGCAATGAATTATCAAACCCAGCAGAGACGTATAGAGTGCTGTGGGAGGGACGGCTGGTGTAGCAAGTGGTAAAAAGGTTGTAGAGAGGAGCTATGTTTCACCTCCGCTTCGCAGGAATCAGTCTTGGGTTGTTGATACTGATACTGATTCTCCATCCTTGTGAAGTTAAATGAGGTCAGACACCCCCACCGTGGTGCCAGTTTTTACGGGCTGGAAGCTGGCCACGTGCTGAAGCTGGCTGATGTTTACAGTCGCGCTCACTCTCGTTCTTTTTCTCTCTCTCAGAATGTTCATAGTCTCTTCAGAAGGCACTGATTCCAGGGAGCCTGTCACCTGTTGTCCTTGATGTGGGTGACATAATCTCCTCCCACCTATCACTCCTTCCACAGCCCCTTGGAATTCTGAATGACTTCTATTGAGTCTCATTCCTTTCTCTTATAAACTCTTTGAGTAGGGTCCAAGATGGCCTCAGCTCTCACTCTTATAGGTGGCCGGTATTGTATCCCCAGGAAACACTCACAAAAACTTTGCCCCAGAAACTCTGGGACGGAGGCCATTCCTTCTGCAGTTACCTCTTGCTATCACTTCATGATAAGCAACTCACCAGACTGGCTCTTGTCCCGTTTTTCATTTTCTAAACAGGAATGGGAAACCAATGCATCGGATCCCTCAAACTTCAGGAGACATGTAATGCTCTAAAGGTGCCACCTTGAAGGTTTCCTGCCCAGTTGGGGTGGTAAGGATGGTGGGAAAGGGCTCACTCCACAGCTCTTGACAAAGACATCCTCTTCAGAACCCCCTTCTCCTGAAGTCCTGGTCCCTAAAACAATTTTCCAGTATTTCCTTTGAAACTTTGTCTTGTGGCTGGGAATCTCAATTTGGTATGTTATCTATCATTTTATGGTCACAGGCAAAGCTACTATTTTAACAGCCTCATCTATATACTTGTGTAACTAGTCCTATGGGCAAGTCAAACGATAACAGAATAAAGTTTGAAACCAATTTCAAGTGATGGGTTCACAGTAAGTTTTCCCTTTTTTTTTTTTTTTTTTTGGATACTGGCACTGTTGTTTTAAGATCTTAAACACCAATTACTGAATATGTTATTATAAAGAATTCTTCTCTTTATAACTACTTCTATTTTGATAGTTTATTACTATTTTTCCATTATTAAAACTGTGTTTCCTTATAGATACATTACATATTCAATACCCAGTAAAATGGGCTATTTTTAAAAAGAGTATTGGAGAATTAATGCTCTCATCATTAGAATAAAGTGCATTTCTTTTGCAAAATAACGAATGCTTTCCCTCCACAGGAACTATTATCCACAAACAAGCTCCCTTCATCTCCTAAGGAAGCTAACTCTGAAAGAAGACAGTTTTATAAATTCTCGGATCACAGGATGTTAAAGGATTCATTGCCACCACTTTAACAAACCTGAATGTCACTGTAAAACTAGAAAACATGCTTGTTAGCTGCTTTTGTTTTGCTTAGTAAGCTTTTTCCCATTTCCATTTTTCCATAAATCCACTAAGGGCTACATCCCGCTTGTGTTTCTTCTTTTGTAGAAGCTTCATTCGAACAGTGCAGTTAAGGCACTGATGGTTTCCACCGATAATTCAGGATTCTGCCTCTTTGACTTTTGCCACGGAAACATTTATCCATGCCTTGGTAACGTCTGCCTTGGTGAGGGCTCTGGTACCCTAACTGCTATAAAAGCAATGGTAGATGGAGAGATAAAAGGCTATAGGAACTGGGAATAAAATGTTAAAGTGTGTGCTGATATAAACATGTGCTCTGACAGGGAAAGTGCACTTTAAATTGGGCACAGCCAGGCGCTCACTACAATTGGGAAATTCTCCCAGAGAGAGTAGAATTGCTGTATTTATACCTTGGTTGGAAGGTTAACGACATGGTTGCTGAGGGCTAATGTTAAAATGCTACCAGAGGAGAACAGGGAGGCACAGTGATTTACTGATATAAAGTTAAAATGAAAGGCATATATGTGCTTCCAAATACAGTATTGATAATAATAACTAATATTATTGAACTTATTTGTACTCTGCATCAGTTCTCACAACTTTTTGGAAGAAGCGTTGCTTTTTATCCCAAAATTACTTATAAAGAAGTCAAAGTTAAACGAGGTTAAGCAATTTGCCCAAGGTTCCGCAGCTAAGATGAGACCTCGAAGCCGGTTCTAGAAAGCTCCAAGTTTGCCTCCAGACACCACCGCTACATGTGAAGCGGCACTATGCTTTAGGACAGCTGAACGGGTTAGAAAGCAGAAAAGATTAGCAGAGTTCTGCTCTTCCAACCTTAACCCAAAGTTCGCACAGCCCACAGTGATCCTTCTAAAGTACCCCTCTGGTTAGGTCAATCCTCTGCACAAAATCCCTTAATGCTCTGCCATTTATAGCTGAAGAATGAACAAATGCTCTAAACCCATCACCATCAAGTCAATTCCAACTCATAATGACCCTACAGTGACTCTACTGGACAGAGCAGAACTTACCCATAGGGTTTCCAAGGCTATAATCTTTACAGAAGCAGACTACCACATCTTTCTCACGCAGAGCAGCTGGTGGGTTCGAACTGCTGACCATTTGGTTAGCAGTCGAGTGCTTAACCACTGTACCACCAGGGCTCCTTACAAATGCTCTAGTAAGATATTTATACTAAGTGCTCTATTTTCATCCTACTCAGTATAACACCCCATCTCCCCCACGCCCTTCTTGAGGCCCTCTTCTCCCTCAGGGATTCTACCATACCATACTACCCTAGTTTTCTTCCTACCACTTGGGTTGCTCCTTCTCAGGCTCCTTCGAAGTTTCACCTCTTTCACCTGACATCTAAATGGCATCCCACTAACTCTTCCTTCTCAACATTCTTCCCCTCAGTGGTTTCAGCCTTTGTTGTTATTGTTGTTGCTGTCGTGTGTCCCTGAGTTGATCCTAACTCACAGCAACCCTATAGGACAGAGCAGAATTGCCCTATAGTTTCCAAGCCTATCATCTTTACAGAAGCAGACTGCCACATCGTTCTTCCACCCACCCTCAAGTTCTCTGTGTTCAGCATCCTCTTCCACCCCACCTCTAATCAAACAGATCAGAAATTCTGTCTCCACTGCCACCACCATCTCTCATCTGCATTACCTAAAGGAACTTTCTCTTTCTTTCTACTCCAGTAACCTCTCAATCTATTCTTCCCACAGTAGCCAGAGTGATCTTTTAAAAACTAAAATCCAATGTGTCTATCCCTTGCCTAACACCCCTCTGATTGTGCTTTTAATGAAATCCAATCCCTTTACCAAGGCCTACAAGCCCTAAGCCCTCAGACCTCCTGACTAACCCTCTCAGATCTTAATCACGTTCTACTCTCCCCAAGTCCACCACCTTCCAGCCCTGCTGGGCTCCTTTCAGCTCATCAAACAGCTATTTCCTCCCTCTCGCCCTTCAGACATGATGTTTCCTTGGCCCATCACCTTTGGCCCCGCTACCCATACAGGGTTGGTTACTTCTTCTCCCATAGATCTCTACTTAAGTGTGGCCTCTGTAGATAGATTTATAAGACCAGGATTCTAAAAGGAGAGAGCCTATGTTGTTTTGGGGTTTTTTTTCCCCCTCATAGTTCTTAACCAATTTGTAGCTGCAGATTCATTTGTTATTTGACTCTCCTGCTGGATGGTAAATGTCCCAACGGCAAGGATAATATCTGCTTTGATCACCAATAAATCTCTGGTGCCTAGCACAGTGTCTGGCATTTAGAAGACATTCAGTCAATATTAAAATTCAAAGTCCTGCATGATGCACTCCCTGACATCTCTCAAAATTCTCCAACTACAAACCCTTGTTTTTAATCATACCTTGAAAAGGCTTAAGAATTATCCAAACGAGCACGCTTTCTTGGCATATGCTGCTGCTTCTGCTTGGAAAACCCTTGTTTAAACTGGCTGCTTCCTGCTCTTTCTTTGGCTCCAACTATGGGATATTCTACTCTCTGAGTAAACACCTTTTCATACACACAGACGCACACACACACACAGAGTTGATTACTTACTCTTCTGTAGCATCACTGAACTTCTATTAAACTGTTATCACTCTAAACTGCTATAATCTGTTCTCCTATCTAGGCGTCTCTGGCTGGTGCAAATGGTTAACACACCCAGCTGCTATCTGAAAGGATGGAGGTTCAAGTCCACCCAGAGGTGCCTGGGAAGAAAGGCCTGGTGATCTAGTTCTGAAAAATCAATCACTGAAAAACCTATGGAACACAGTTCTACTCTGACACACAAGAGGTCGCCATGAGTCTGAGTAAAGTTGACGGCACCTGGAGGTTGGTTCTCCTATCCATCTCCTCTAACAAAGTTCATTGAGGATAAGGACAATTCCCAATTCACATCTCAATACCCAAATCCTAGCAAAATCTATGGTGAATAAATGACTCGATTCAACAATCTACTGAATATTCAAGGAATTTCAGTTTTGTGCCATAGAAAGTAACCAAACTCTTATTTTCCCCCAGCGTAGCAATTTAAATCAGCTCATCACTTACATTTCAAAACAGTACATGCCTTAACCTTATAGGATATTTATCATGTGCCTTCACCCAAAGATTTATTCTTATTCACTAGAGGTTATTAAAATTTTTGAATTAAACTGAAAATGGATCTAATCCAATTAGGCCAGAGTGAAATGAACCTGAATAGGATCCATTTCAAATAATAGGCCTGAAATTATTTGGAAGAGCATTTTTCTTGAAAAAATACACATTCTCACAATTATTAGTATAATATCCCAAAGCAAATTTAATGAGCACTTACCACCATCATCAAAACAATAACAAGATAATAATAATATATTCAAAAATGTATTCCTCACTGTTTGTTATATTTTGCCAGTAAACCCATTATTAAAAAAGGAAGTTAACCGCATGAGGGTCTACTGGTTGCACAATCCACAGATGCAGAATGTGATACAGTGACCATGAGACACACAGGCCTGTGGAAAGAGAATCATTTTCAGTCTTCAAAAAGCTCATGCTTTGAGACTGGTGATAGTTCAAGACTTGTGTTTAAACATGAATACACGTAGCTCCCTATGAAAACCAAACGCAAACCAGTTGTTGAGTCAATTCCAACGGATGGCGACCCCATGTGTTTCACGGTAGAACTGTGCTCCACAGGGTTTTCAATGGTTGTGATTTTTTGGAAGCAGACTGCTAAGGCTTTCTTTCAAGGCATCTCTTGGTGGATTCAAACCACCAACCTTCCAGTTAGTAGCCAAGCTCTTGACCATTTGTGCCACCCAGGGACTCTCAGTGATACCCTAAAAACAAAACAAAACCCAATGCCGTTGAGTCTATTCCAACTCATGGCAACCCCACGTGTTACAGAGTAGAACTGCCCCACAGAGTTTTCTTGGCTGTAATCTTTATGGAAGCAGATGATCAGACCTTTCTTCTGAGGTGCCACTGAGTGGGTTCAGACCACCAACCTTTAGGCTAGCCGTCAAGTGCAAACCGTTTGCACCACACAGGGACCTTAGCAGCACCCTAGGACATGCAAAATACCCACAGCTGCTGTGCGGTATACAACGGTATAACGAAACTGACAGCAGGTTCTGTGGAGGCTTTAGAACCAGCTATCAAAAAGTGGGAAGTAACTAAGATCGTTATTTTTTACACATCTCAAAAAAATATAAAAAATAAAATCTCACGCTTTAAATTGTGGATAAATGGTTGCTGCTGCATTTTAACCACCTGGTGATTATTTTTTACACTGATAATCATTTCAGTGGGGATTCCTTGTAACGAAGGAAATTCATACTCATTAGCTCACATATGAATTAGCAGTGGCTTAGGTGGGTGGGAGCAAGTGTATTTTTCTATAATAATTTCCTGAACAGTAAAAAACACTCCATCTAGTCAATATCAACCTGTGAATAGCACTTAAGCTATCCTCTATTCACCTCCTGAGAACAAGAGTAAGCCAGTCCAAAGTAAGTTTTCTTGCTGTTTTAAATTTAGATTTGGAAAGAAATATAGTTCTATAGGCATCTGCTCTGTTCTGTGTACACAGTTCACATCTGTAAGCCAGTTTACAATCACATTTTAGAAATGTGTGTGTTTGGAGACTGCATCAGCCTGAGACCAGAAGAACTAGATGGTGCCCAGCTACCACCAATGACCACCCTGACAGGGAACACAACAGAGAGTCCCTGATGGAGCAGGAG